>NC_089851.1:19039469-19129469 GCF_036373705.1 Amia ocellicauda | reverse complement strand
GGGGAAGAATATATATCAACATGGTAGAGATCTATAACCTGATTTTTACCAAAGTTCATAAGGAAACAAAAAGGAGACCCTATAATTAAATCTCAAATTCTGTCAAGCATGATGGCAGTGACATCTTGGCAGCATAAGCCTACTTTAGCTCTTCATTGACTGAAACCAAAAGGTTTTAGCAAACAAATTCTGCAAACAGGAATAAGATATAGGGAAAGAACGGGTGTGCTTTTCACAGACAAATTTATTTCCATTCTATCTGAAGAGCATAAGATTTAATTAGAAACTAAATACCGAATCAAGTATAGTTTCAGTTTTAAAGTTACACCTTCATAGAAGTTTAATTCCTGATCTATTTATTTTCATACACAATTCAATATGGTCTTGTTAGCAAGACGGAAGAGCTGGTGAAATGTACGGATGTTGCAAAGAGGTCATCTGGAGGGTGCCGAGCACATTTAAGATCATGATTAATGACTATGGCTAAAGAAATCCAAACGTTTAGGAAATCTCTCTGGAAAAAGTCACTGCTCTTCCGAATAACCATCTGGCACCTTTGTGAAAATGCACAAGGTTTCTTCTGTAAAGAATACACCTGATACAGGTATATTGTTTCCATGTTCAACAACTGTTTTTAAAAAAAGTTCTGATGACTATACTATGTAAACTAAGGGAAAAAAAAAGTTTTAAACAGGCATGGGTCTATTAAGTGCATCAATGCATCTCATGTACATAGGATGTGAAAACACCTGAAAACTCTAAACTCGTACATTTTAAATCCAAACCTGAAAAAGAACATCCATTTAAGGAAATAGGCTAGACAGTTTGAGGAGCCTAAACAGGGTCTTATGTCCTCCAAAAACTAAAATCTTAATTTTCTCTGCACTCTACAATGCCAAACATTTCCTGATAACCACAGTAAGTATACTGTAACATTTAATTCCCACTACAAATTAATTTCTATATTACAGGCAGTAATTTAGAGCCGATGTGTCATCTATAAACAGGTTGCCACTGTATTAACATAAGCCAGTTGCATTGCCATATCTTTTCTATGGATCTTTACTCTAGTTCAGTGGAATTAACTGGCAGGGAGAGTAGATTAGGCATCAGAGATGGGATTCTCCATTTTGTTTTTTGTGATACAAATTAAAGACCTATCAATTTTACAGTGGTCTAGATCAATGCATTTCTTGGTTTGTGTATTTCAGGTGTATTTTCAAAATCAGGTTAGAAACGCAAATGAACAAGCAAAAATAACCAACATAAGTAAAAAAAATGTGTTTTAGTGTTCGTCAACAAATTAATGAAGTTGAAGAAAGGCACTAGAGGTGAAAAGGTACAAAAAGTACTTCAATAATCCTACTGAAAATGACTTTCCTAACTTCCGTATCACTTCAAAGTGTACCCTGAACACCACAATGCTAAATTCAGGCACATTTTTGCAAAAGCACTTGCCAAAGCTGCAAACCTGTTGATAGACTTATTCCCAAAAGGATAAAATATATTCCTATTGCAAAAGGCATCAATTCCAGAGACGACACATGATCAATGTAAAATGTCAGACAAAGATCTAGTGTTTGTTCATATATGTATGTTTTTTCCCCTCAAACCCACATAAATGTCATTCAGTTTTCATTAAGTATAAGTAAGTGGAAAGTTAGTGCACTGTCATAACTACAAGTCTATTATAGTAAAACGACTCAAGGAAAAACTTTAGAATAGGTATGAAACAGTTACATACATTGGAGGAAATGAGAAATACAATAGGATTAGAAGTCCCCAATTTATACAGTTAGCTGATCTCTGGGTTGATAAATGCATAGATCAATTAAATCTGTAAAGACCAGTTCTTCTACAACAGGAGTTCCCAAAGTGCAGCCCAGTGGCCAAATGCACCACTCGAGATGTTTGGTGCAGCCCCCCAAAGCCAACCTTCAGCACCCCCTTTTCTGAACCTTTACTATATTTGTACACTTTCTGAAAAGTTTCGTTACAAAATGCTCATGTAATTTGGGGGAAAATAAAACAATTCAAGTTCATAAATGTACCCTAACAAATGTATAGGAAATAAAAAGGTATGATTTGGGACATATTTCGTTTTCATCGGTGGTTCATTTTCTACTGCGGCCCCGCCATCCCCTGCAACCTTCAGAAACTGGCCCTACATCACCAGACATTGGGAAACCCCTGTTCTACATTCAATCTTTATTTTAAAATGTAGAAAGTTGGTACTGCTTTGTAAATACAAGTCAATGAAAGTAACCATATGCTTTGTTGATGCAACAGAAGACCCTATAACGACCATGCAAATCTGATTTTGTTTATAATTCTGGAAATTATGGGTGTGCTATTAGCACAGAACACATCAAGTCACGTTACAGTATCATGAGACTTACACTCACACACAAGTATGCATACACTCATACCTGGATTCCATGGGCTCAGCTATCTAGTAGTCTTGGACTACCCTGCTTCAAATAACATTTGGTTGTTCAAGATGAGTGCAAATGTGAGTGTGAAGCCATGTCATCTTGGTAGCTTTATTTAAAAAAAAAAAAAAAAAATCGCAACACTATCCTGTAGTGAAAAAAACACTGCTAAAACTGACAGATAATCTGTTGGCAGATGTGGTTCACATCCAGCTGCCCTCAATCCTTAGCAGATGGGAACAAGGCATTATAACACTAATAAATTACATTTAGAAAAGCAAAGCTAAATATACTTACTCATACCATTCAGATAGAGAATTCCATCACCAAAAGCCATGTAATAGGCCTCACTAATTTTGATCTGTAAACTAGCATGCTTCATAAATTAGTACCCATGAAATGCATTTAGTCTTAACTAAGACTTAAGGAAAGAAAAAAAAAAAAAAAACACGAAAGGAAGTAAATTCTGCAAAATACAGTCAAAAGTAAAAGATCTGATAGTTCTTACTATTAAATTCTTTAATCTCATTGGCTGTGTGCTTAAAATGTAACCTTTTGAAAACCACATCATTGTGGTGCAAAATACATATTTCCTGTAAACAGCTATTTAGACAATTGGGTGCACCATGAATCAAGACAATGACATTCTCCTGAAGAGTATGAAAGTGTGAGAGAGTGAGAGAGAACAGACTGTTCATTAAAACAGCAATTGGGATCTCTCTTAGGTTAATTCTTTAACCCAAAACCATCATGGTCTTGTAGCGCTCTTTACATCTCTATAATCAATGACATCAATGACAGCATGCCTCCAAGACACCTGCTGAAATGCCAATTTGACAGCAGTGCTCCAGCATTCAAGGAGCTTGTTAACTTTGCATTTCTCTGGAGCTAATGTGACATGCCAGCTAACTTAACAGGCAAAATATTCATCCTGTAATCCCCTAAATATTCTCATTATTCAGCTCCCAGAACACATTTCATGCAGATCTGTACTGTGCTCCTCACGCTGCATGGCTATCTGCTCTCCACACACCAGGAATGAAGCAAAGACTCTACAGAGCAGACCGCAAAAAATATTTCCAGATGCTGTAAAAATCTTGAGTGATTTCATACATATGGAGAATGTGCTACTGAGCTTTGCAAGATTTTAGGGTTGAAGCCCCATTTTACTTTTTTTGTTCATATATCCGGTTTAATAAAATACAAATGCTACCTAAATTACTTTTGCAGACTGCACAGATCTGTTTACTCAAAAATGGTACTAGAAGGATCAACCTTTCACTTTGATGCAATTCAGAAACTATTAAACCAGATGTTAATTAACCTGTAAACAGTTCTGTAATAAACTTATACATTGCCATGATCCAAAACATTCAAGAACTTTCAAAAGCTGCCCTTCTATCCTAATCACACTTAAAATTAAAGAATCAGTGATGAGCAAAGCTAAATGGAGTATTTTGTATCATATCGGTGGCATATTTAACTAAAGGATTGACAGGATTTTAGGAAGCTTATTTTGTGAAAGCCTCCATTGTAGTAGTTGTGTTTATCCAGGTAATGCCAACTGAATTTAAATCTGATAACACTAAATTGTACAGACACGAAGAGTCAAACTTCACATGAAGCAACCACGTGATTCGACTCCTTTGCATAACAACCCCTCACAGGCTGTCTGTTTCCTGAAACAGGCCCTGATAATGTGACCAATCATGGCCATGCACAGTCCACTATCAGTCACTGTTTCATGATCACCTCAGTACTGTAAACATGATAAGCAGTGAACTAGGTCCAGTAAAATAAAGTATGGAAAAACTTTTGGATCACAATACTACAATACAAAAAAAAAGGCAGAACTCAGACTGAAAACAAGTGTGCAATCTAAAACGGCTCAAGGCAATGCAAGGTCCTTAATGTCTATTATAAGGCCTTTATATCCTGCATATGGATTGTGAGGAACTCAAATTTCTAAAAGCTTAGGCATTTCAAACCACCTGAATAGCTTGAAAAACTACTGGTCAAGATAATGCAAAGGCCATTGACAAAAAAAATCATCCTCCCCTTGAATACCCAAAGTGCATATATGCGAATAAATACAAACTCAGGTATAGGCCTACATAAATTTAAACCTCTGTAAGGCTCATCTTTGAAATTCAAAATATAAATCTAAAAACAAAAAGATGGTTGAATGCAGAGCACTTGTAGAACATGTTTGAGCAACTCAAGTGGTTAAGGTGTAACAGAACATTAAGGAGTCGTCTCACAAGGTGCCTGGCTTTGACCTCACATCCTTCAACACAACAGCATCTCTGCCGTGTACACGCGTTTCACACAAGCCCTGGTAAACAGACAGCACTTGTGGTAAACAGGGCAGAGCTCTGCAACACTAATTTACAATCAAAAGAAAATATGAGCAGCAAACAACTGGTGTTAAACTACCTGCAGCAGCAATTTCTGACAACTAATGCAAGATCATTATGACAAAAATACCAAAGAGGGGAAAAGTGTATAAAAAGTAAAAACTACATTACACACTAAGAGTAATTGTAATAAATGTATCCATTGTATTGTTGTGGATTGCTGCTATTGTACAGTATAACACTATTAGAGCAACAGCATATTGATATTTTAAAAAAGCTCTGTCATGGTGGACAAGTACATACAATAGGCAGAGCACAAATACTTGGCTGCCATGTGGTTGTGTACTGTTCACAGGCAGGGACTGTCAGACACTAGTCACAGGGGACACAGGCACAGACTGCAGCTCTGCATACACTAGCAGGGAAGCAAAACAACCTTCAAGAAGGGGAAGCCTGACATCCATGTAAAGGATCGTTTGAGTGGGCTGAATGTAGAAATTACACAGATTCTGCCTCAAGTTATGAGTCTCAGATCAGTTACACAAGCATGGCATTCCCAAGTAAGCCCATTATGGAGGTGTATCATTGGAAGCTGCGAAACTCCAAGACCAAGCCTTCTTTACCGTGTCTGAAGCATATACATGTATACACACACACCAAGAGAGGCTTCACAGTCTGCAATCATTAACAATATAGGACATATTAAAGTGAACTGGGATAAGAGTTCATGGTCTAGACTGTAGGGGAATGCAAAACCTGTACAAAAAATATTACACATACACAGTGACAATATAAGAACACAAATGTACAGTCACAATGCTACCAGATTACAAGCCAGCTTCAAAGTTAATACTAAATCTGAAACATACAAAAGGTTACTGAATGTTAACCTAGACAGGAGACGGAACTGGGAATATTTTTCACCAAAATGTAATTCGTTTTAATGTACATCTGCAAAACAAATGTGTAATATTAGCTTAATAATGTATACAAAGTTATTACATGTCCTAAACATCAAATTGGAGGAGGTAAGGTATGCAACTCTTTACAATACAATGTTTTTTTAAACCCATCTGATCTACAGAACCTTTTTTTTTTTTGTAAACTGTTCAAACCCCTGAGGTTTATGTCAATGGTCATATTACACCTCCTGTATTACTACTGCTGACATACATCAGCATTTGCCTCGAGCAATTTTGGGAGCTCCATGTGATCTTTACCTGGAAACAAATTAGTTAAATCTCACCAGGCAGCATAGCCGGAGACAAGTTCTATAGTAAAGAAAAGCTGACATTCATGGTGAAGAACTGGCTCAAAATTCATTAGGATGCTTCCACACCCATGACTACATCCAGCATTTTCAAGATGGGCTGTCAGCTGCAAAAAAACAACCAGAAATTCCAAGGAGAAGAGACAAGCTTCTTGCATTATGATGCATGGCTTCAGAATGCTTAGGAGAGGTACAAACTAGTAATATGAAAAGCTTATGGCCTTTTAAAAATATATTGGGCAAAAGACCAACTAATGGCTTGAGTGTTTCGATTAATGACATACTCTTACCCTACTCCCAACAGACTAGTCCACACCACTCCTCATCAAAGCCCTGGTACTGTTCCGCCTAGACTACTGCAACTCCCCCCTGGCCAGCCTCCCAGCATAGGCCACCAGTTCACTGTGGCTCATCCAGAAGTGTGCTTCACGCCTGGCGCGCTCTACAGTACTCGGCACTCTGCGTTGGCTCTCAGTCAGACCTCACTGAATATCTTCCGGTGTCTGTCCAAGACACACCTGTTCAAACTGCACCACGAGTATTTTGGCACTCACTCCAATGCACTTTTCAAACGTGTAGTTATCTACTGCCCATCTTCATACTACTGTACATGTACATAATTTTATCTGCATTTATTCATGGAATTAAGTTGCCTTATGCTACTCGCTTCTTTACCACTGGTATTTATGCCAGTTTTGATCCCTTTGCTCATAGCACTAATGTAACATTTACCACGTTTCTGCTTTTACTTGAACTACCCCTCATTAGAATCTTGATTTTTATTCTTTGGCTTAATTTACTTCACTAAATAAAATGTTCTGCTATTTTAATATGATTTGTGAAAGAACTAAATTACCTTAGTTATTTCACAAATTAGGTGCCTTTTAAGAAATAACTATAACTCCTGTAAATCTGGGAGTCATTTCTCAAATATGCCTTTGATTACTAGACTACAGAGTCTATGATGCTCTACACAGCAACTTGCCATTTTAAAGGATGCTCAAATTCATACACCATTTATTTAGGGCTGGGCGATATGACTTAAAAATAATCTCTATTTTTAGAAGTTTGGGCGATACATGATATATATCTCGATATTTCTCGTTTTTATCCAATCAAGCCACAAAATAAGACCAAAGACATTCAAAATACAAGTATTTTGTTAATCATCCAGTAAGCAAAACTAACAAATACTACATGCAGGCTGTCATGGTAAATATATGCAGAATGCAACACATTACAGGGCAAGTGTTGTGTGATTAATATTACGTGTGTTATGTTGTTATGGGATATATACATTATCTCTATATATACATATACACACACACACACACACACACACATACGTTTAAAAATAGCTGGCGTTATTATAGTTTTAATAAATCTTAAAATGTGGGGTGCCTTATCCCAGGGATTTTATATAGAACAATTATCCGGTCAAGGAAGGAAGGACCGATGTCTCAAATTTATTCGAGAAAAAGTGAACATCATAATGCTTACGCGTTTCGACTTATCTTCCTCAGAGCACATATATACATATACACATTATGATTTACTGTCACATAACAATAACAAAAGTAATAGTAATCACACAACACATGCGCTGTAAAATGGTATAGATTCAGGAAGATTTACCACAGCCGGGTTTATAGTGGCACATTTACATCTGCTAGACAAGGACATTTCTTTCTGACTGTCGCGTCTCGATTCTACTTACAAGTACAGCACGTTGTTAATAAAAAATAGTTATAATAGTAATAATAATAATAAAACTGTTGAACCACTTCACCATCTTAATAAAAAGAAAATTCTACTTTCTGCATGTGTTTGCATTGCTTTCCAATTCATTAAAATGCAAACAAACGTTTATTAATTTTATACAAATGATATCGATCTAAATTAGCGGGGGTGGGGGGTGCTTGCAGATAGAGTTTAGCCCGGCGACGAGAGTGGGGCGGACTGTGTGCGCTTGTGCATTAAAGTATCTCTTGGTTGTGTTGGTTATTGTGTGTCACTTCACTCTCCTCATGTCTGTCTGTGTTTCTGATGCTCATTTCTTGCCGCATCCGACGTGTGGAAGAACCGGGAAGAACGCAAAGCGCCCTAATGATGAAAAATACTGCCGTAAAGATTGCAATTTGCGACACCACGATATAAACGATATAGCATAATATGAAACGATAGACAATTTTCTATCGTCATACATCGTCATATCGCACAGCCCTACATTTATTGTACCACATCAGGTTTTGCCATTAGGCATTCTTAATGGTGCATGAGTCACAATGCAACTTAGAAGTGTTTCAAGGATGAACATGATATTGCAGATTGATTTGGCAGTGCCAGAAACACTAGATTACTTTCATCAGTCAGATTCAGTTCCCATCAAGTCAGTGCCGCAGAAATTCTTCTTTTAAAACAAGATTCATTAAACTGGACATGCAGTTGCTAAACCCTCATTGAAATAAAAATAAACTGTTGAAGATCCTCATGAGTTAACGAGTATTAAACCCGATTGAACATGTGTGGGTTTTGACCAGCCTTTCCAAAAAGACTGGAAAAGAGTATCCAATTCCACATGGAAGTTCAACAACTATTGAGAAATCCTTGGTGTGGTCAGTAGGACTCACATCCAGGCTTATTTAAGTAAATCTTAAGATTATACCACATCTGGTCTACTAGAAGTAAGATTTCCTGGAATTCCTAAAATGTTAGTTGGTTGGTGGATTTGATACGTCTCTCAATGCAGATCATATCTTCCCAACCATGTTGAAAAAAGATACCATCAATTATGAGCCATGTTGATGGAGCTAAACAATTTTAGGTCTTCGTCCAAGGTGACATGTTCAACAAAGAACTGTAAAGCCATTATATACCACTAAGGTTACATATTGAAGTGGTATACCACAGTATAAAACTAATTTCAAAACTCAAAGATGTAGGCCTATATAATTTTTCGATGTATACATTTGAACCAGAACCCACCAACCATCCTTTTTAACTTGCCTCAGTTTCTGTAAAAAGTAATTTCCATATTCATACAAGCTACATCCATGTGAGGAGGAAAGGTACCGTATGTGATGTTTTCAAACAGCCCATCACCACTGCAGAGAATGCGGGGGAGGCCAGGCGACAAATTCCCTTTGATGTCACCTCAAACACTTGTTCGGATGCTACCCTTGAAGCATGAGGCAACACAAGGCAGTGAATCTGATACACCACCCCCTCCCCAACCCTGAAAACCTATTTAAAATCCGGTCTCGGAGACAGTCAGGTGACAACTAGGACCTCTGAATCAGCATGTGATTAGGCCCTTGTATTTTTATGTTAATTTTGTGAAAACTGGCTCCAGCCAGCCACAGGGAAGATGACTATGAATGGCCCAAATCACACTCCCCCAAATCAACACCTGAGGTGAAAGGAAAGGATCACTGGAACAATACTGCTCACCAATGCCACTTGTACCACCTCAAATCCATCTATTCAAACAAAGCCACTTGTTGGCCGAAGGGCAGAGAGACTCAAGTGCCTATCCCATAATCTCCTCCTTACAAGAAAGCATACAGTCCCTTTGTTTTGCAGAGAAGAAAAGGGAGGGGGAGGAGGAGGAAAGGGACTCTGGAACTGAATCAGTCCCCTGAGGTTATAACAGTCCAGAGACAAAATACAATATATTGCACTAATAAGGCCAAAAGCATGTTCTGCATTCAAGAGATCCCCACAGCCGAAGGTAATGTGGGGCTTCTTTATTGTACATTAAAAGCAGAATCTGTAAAGTATGTTAGTCTGTGGAGAGACTAATGTTGTATCCCTGAATTCCCTGAGGGATATGAATGGGTCAATACACAGTATGCAATGGGAAAGAAAAAAAGGGAAGCTTAAAAAGAAGTGAAAATCTTTAGTTCATAACCAAGCTCATACTGGTAGCTAACTACTGTACTTAAATTGAGATTGAGTAGAATTGCATTTTGAATACATTTTCATCACAGAAAAATAAAACATTTCACAGACCCTCCCACAAGCTCATTTACATTGACAGTGCTACCAGGAACTGCATGATCTTGCTAATAAGATGGAAAACTAGTGCCGTCACTTACTCAAGTCTAATTTGCTCAAGTGCAGCCCAGGCCGTAGCCTGACCTAGCAGATGGAAATGGAGAATTAACGGTTGGCTGAGCTGGGATTCTCCAGCAGGCTCTCACGCTCCCGTTCTTTCTCCAGACCATAACACTAGTCTGCATCTTGGACATGCACAAGGACAGCTTGTGGTCAGCCTGTGCAGTGTCTTAATTCCCTAATAAAATACCAGCCTAAAGCTCTATAAGCACAGGTGCTTAGCACCCCTTTCACAAAAGGAACCAAGGGCAACCCCACAGCCATTAGCTGGTGACAAACAATTTGCTGATAGATAATGAAGGTGTATATATAAGACTAATTTAGATTCCAGCTTTTCTGATTTTGTTTTAACCTTCATTTACCTTTATTCCTAAATACCTGAATGTTTTAAATTATATATTGTTAATTTACATGAAAATCTTATATTCACAAGGTGTTTTGTTTTCTTGCAACTTATACCAAAAAAATATATATTTTAACAAAGACAGTTGAGCAAAGCAGATTTCAAAGGCAGAAGTCTAAGGAAACACAAAATCAAAAGAAAGCATTTTCTGAATAATTACCAAATCCGCAGGAAGTAAATGTTTACATGTAGCTTAAATCAGCATGCTTGTCTTCAATTTGCAATTAAACTATATTTGTTTTGTTTCAGAGAAGAAATCTGTGTACACTTGGAAATACATACATTTTAAAAACTATTAAAACATATTTCCCCCAAACCTTTTCTTTACATCTTTTTCTATTGCAGTAACTAAAATTACACAGCCCAACTTCTTAACGACCACAGAACCCGGACACAGCTGCTTCAGATGTGACAATTATATAATTCCATAGACTTGCTTTTTATCTGATGTTTATCCCACACAGGAAAAAGATTTAAAAAAATGTCAAAAGTTGTCGGCAGACGTGTTTTCTGAACGAGACAAACAAATCACAGGGTGGTCTGTGAAGGCTGAGCCTGATAAAGCGTCAAAGAGTAGTGTGTATAAACAGAATGCAGGGCACACAGATTGCCTGAATACACACCATCTAGTCACATGCATTCTGTTTACCAAATACTAATTACATCTCAAAATGCCAACCAAACAGACTAGTCATTAGGAAAGACACCATCAAACAGGGTCTTTACTAGTGCTGGAGTGATCTGAGCACACGGAAAACAGGGCTGGTGTCAGAAAAAAAAATGTATAGACAGTTCCTAAAATAATAATGTGCTGTACATGCATCCTGTGATGGAAAGGGCTATTGTATGAATGGAATGGGTCACCAAAGAAAGAAGCTTTGAGTGCAAAACAAGCTAATGGCATCGAAGGCACGTGACACGGTAGACTATTGAGAGCTTCTGTTCCTATCCCTCCTCCCATAAGCCCTCTTCCCAACAGAGATGCATCCTGCTGTACACCATTAACTTGCACATGAGTCCTCTGAGACAAGCTAGTCAAAGATTGAGAAAAGAGAGAGAGAAAGAGAGAGAGAGAGAAGGAGGGAGAGGATCTGAGGGGGAGAAGAGGGCAAAAGAGGATGAGAGAAGGAGGAGAGGATCTGAGAGAGAGAGAGAGAGAGAAGATGATCAATTCAAACTTAAAGGGTGGTTAGGAGATTAGCTTTGTGGTGCCCACTTATGAGGGAAGGCCAGACTGTGTCCTCGTTAGTTTCAACAGCTTTAAAAATCCATTTTAGCACAGCACGCAGGTCAGCCCACAGCTAGGAAATGTTAATCTCAAGAGACCAAAGCCTACGCATTGCATACACCCACCCAATCCCCACCCCCACCCTCAAACAAAGCAGCACCAGATATAGTGCATGATAAATCCCCACCTCTTTCCCCTATAAGGGAATTGCCCTGTACCTTTGTTTATACCCTATTCCCACACGCTACTCACCTGTTGAACAGGCACTTTCTGGGGTGTAGGTGGCGACTGGTGCTGCTGTGCCCAGGGCTGATGGTGAGGGGGTGGAGAGCTCTGGTGATGCACGGACAGAAGTGTTTGTGGTTGTGGCTGCTGCTGTGGGGGCTGCTGCATGGGGGAGCAGGTTTGCAGCTGCTGTTTCTGAAAAGGCAGTGGGGGCGGCAGCTGTTGCCCTGGGTGCTGAGGCTGCTGGGGGGGCCCAGACAGCAGCCGCTGGTCCTGCAACACCTGTGGCTCCGCATGACTCCCACCAAGTCCTCCCGGGGGCCGTAGAGGCCCTGCCAAGTCCCTCTGGCTGGGCGACAGACCCATGTACGGCTGTGGGGGAGGTGGCTGCTGCTGCTGTTGCGTTAAGCCCCTGGGAGGCATGTTCCTCTGAGACATCCCCATTGCCCCCGTAGGCTGGTGAGGCATGCTAGGGTAGCCACCTACCTCCATGCCCATGCCAGCACTGCCCGGTCGAACCTGCTGTGGGGGAGGCGTGCCTGCCGGGTTGCCCAGGGCCTTCAGTGGGGACATGGGAGGGGGAGACCCATAGGATCCCTGAGGCGGTGGCTGCTGCTGTGGGGGTGCTGCTGGCTGCTGCTGGGAAGGGTGCATAGGCTGGGAGTTGATTTGGTTTACATGAATGGGCTGCTGGTGCATGAGTCCCTGGGGGGCGCCAGGTGGGAAACCCACGGCAGTGTTAGGGTAACGTGGCACCACTGGCCCCTGTGTCATTGGGGCACTGTTGCTGGTAAGGCTCATGTTGGGACTCATCCCTGCACTGTTTACTAATCCCTGATTGAGGCTGTTGTATGGAGAGTATGGGGGATACGGCCCTGAGTTGTTTACAGCAGGAGAAGGAACTGGCTGGGTGCGCTGGGGGAACCCCAAGCTTTGCTGGGGTCTGCCTGCTGCTACTGCTTGCTGCTGCTGTTGCTGAGAGGGGCTGGGCGAGAAGCGGGGACTGTGAGCCACAGACTCTGGGTGAATGGAACCCGGAGGGGGTCGGTGATGGAACTGCTGGGGCTGCTGCTGCACTGAGTGGCGCATGGGGGGGCCCACCAGGTTGGGGTTCTGCTGTGGGGCCATGTGACCCATGAAATGGTTGGCTGTAGGTCCTCGGCTGCCTTCCTGCGGCGGGCCTTGGGAGAACTGGTTAATTCTGGGAGGTGTGGGTGTCTGGCTGTGTGGCTGCATGGTGTAATCCCCCCGGGCCATGTAAGGGCCCATCTGCTGAACGTGGCCTTGTGGTCCAGGAGGGCCAGACTGCTGGGGAGGAGGCTGTTGCTGTTGGAAGGGGGGTCGAACCTGTTCAGGGACCTGCACAGCTCTGGGTCCCCACATAGAGCCACTGTCTACAAAAGGTTGACCATGCCTTTCTCCCTGTAGGCCAGGATAGACTCCCATTTGTGCACCACCGCCATGGCTGACCGGTGGGGGATTGTGGTACTGCGAATGAGGGGAGGACATTCCATTCCCAGGTGCACTGCCAAGCATACGACCCCCTTGCTGCTCAATCAAATGCATCTTCGGCTGCTCATACTGGCCAAAGTGGTCAAAGTGGCTGAGCTTGGGCTGACCCTGGCCAGACGTGGCCTGCGTTGTATGGTGAAGGGACGAAGGTAATGACCCGTAGCCCTGATCAATGGGCATCTGCTGGCCCAAGGTATTGACCTGGCTCTCAGAGTAGCCACACTCACCCAGGCCTTCAAGCCCTTCAGTGAACAGATTCCCATCATCCCCAAACAAGCTCATCATTCCAGGGTCCGCCATGCTTCCTTCCCTCTCGTCAGCCCGCGGCTTCCCCCCGCCGAGCTTCTGCGACAAGCGAGCGAATCTGTGCCTCCACTGAGGTGTATGTCCTCAAAGCCTTTAATCCTTTAACTAATCTCCTGCATGTCACTCCATATTTCCTTAATTCTTTTGGACAATGCAGTGTCAGGCAAAGTCAGGTTACGGGACCTAGAGTTAGAGAAACAGAAAAGAGGGGAGGGAAAAAAAGTTAAATGAAATAATGAGGGTGCAAGTGTAAAAGTAAATGTAATGTACCAACTCTGTTCTGTACAAGAATATGCACAAGGAGAAAAAAAAAAAAAAAAAAAAAAAAAGTGAAGAGCCTAAAAAATTGGGATATTTTGCAGTTAACTTAGTTCAACTGTTTTTGTCTTTCCCCACCAACCCCCTCCCTTTCCTTTGCTTTCAAACAATAGGTTACTCACAACACATGCAGGCACCAACCCCAAATTAATTCATTCTTTACAATCCCTGGCAATTCATTCTTGGATGGAAAAGAACAAAAGAACCCAAAGTGCGGCAGCAGCAGCAGCTGCCACACCAGGCAGGCAGATGTATGAATACAGGCAGGCAGCCCATCTGCTGAACTAAAGCTCTGAAAATGCTCTAGTTACCACCAGTGTGTCCTTAACCTCATCATCCCCTGAGCAGCGTAATCAGATGAGCAAGCAGCATTATCTAGGTCTGAGCTAAACCAAGCTAAACCAAGTGGACCCAGGGATTGTGTGTCCGGCAGGAAACAGAGCTGGCCCTGTGCTCCCGCCAGGGACTAAGGAATGCGCGTCGCCTTACTTCACTCACATTTCAACTTCTAGTACAACAAAGTGCAAGGAGAAATCCCCTCCCCCTCACCACTACTCCACCCCACCCCCACTTTCCTCTTTCTTTTAAGCCTCCCTACACAGCAGCTAAAATGAATTCAATCAAGAACTCCAAATCGGCCTCTCTTAAGTAGATGAGGAATAGTTGTTTTCTTTTAAAATCTAAGGCTTTGGGGGGGGGGGAGAATTTGCATAGGCCATGGGCAAAGCAACTTTTGAGACTATTCACAGATCTGATCACATCTGTAACTGAGCTAATTTTATTTTAATTAATATTTGTAGAGTAAAGCTGGATTTATATTTGAGGATGTTTCAAATGTAGTCTATTAGATCATTTATTGCACAATATTAAAACATTGAGTCTTGTTTGTCAACTCGCATGTAGTTGACATTTGTACAGAGTTCTTAGTACTGACAATCAGAACAAATAATGAAGTTCAACCAATGTATACATTTAAAAAACTTATTTAAAAAATGAAAGTAGAAACATCAAGCGAAACAGGATTAACAAGGAAAACATTTTTAATCTTACTTTTAAGAGTCTATATTGGCCGTTTACATACAAATATAAAATTCTTAGAACATGTAAACCCTTTTGAATGTATGATCACAAAGGAAGCAAACATCAAATCCACATGGCTTCTCCCTTTACAGTTTTGAACAGATTCAAAGAACCTGCACAAAAAAAAAAAGGTTTATCCACAGGACATTTATAACCCAAAACCGTATAACCCAAAACCTAACCGTCAGACTTTCTGAAAATGAAAATTAACCTTGGGAATTGACTTGACAGTGTTTTGGCAAGAAGCATAAAAAACATAAGATTTTAAAGTAACTACACAGTTTAACTGCAAGATGAATTTTTCATAAATGCAGAAAGTCATTTTTGGCACAGATACGATGGAGGAGAGAAGAAACTCAGGCAACCTCCAAATGAACCAAAATTTCCTCAGATCAAACAAAAGCCCCCGCTACGAACCCAATTCTGACCGAGCCTTGAGTTACATCTGGTGGAGATATGATAAGTTGGCGAATAACTCGAAAAGGAAGCAATTTGGTACTAATTGGCAACACTTTCAATTACAGGTGGACAACCTCAGAGTGGTAGGCCCCTGGACTCATCAGATCACAAGTGCTTACCAAGCAGGAAGCAGAAGTTCTTACACTTTTTGATCCTCTGCAATAAATCAGATCTGGTTTGCTGATTAGGAATCTAAATTTATTTCAATGCTTCTTTTAAACCTAAGCTAAGGAAAACAGTCTGAGTATTTACACTGTAACAAAACAATGTTAAAAGGCTGTACATTTTCATCTCTAATTCCGCTACTACCACTAAGTTTTTTATCCGGCCGTTTGCCTAATTCCTGCTCAAAGTGACAGATGTGGCTCCATGCCCACTGCACTCGAGATCTATGCCAGAATTTCTTGGTGTTGATGAGAGGAAGTTCAGTCAGCGGGTTCATCCCTCACCCTGAGGCGAACTGATTAGTGAGTGACGTTGCAGGCTCCTTGTGACTAAGTGCAACCCTACTCCAGCTGGAGTCTCTGGAACACTGCTCCTCTGATACGTTACCAGCCACACAAAGCAAAACAGCAGGAAAACCATTTACTACTGCAACTCCGTTGCTGTGCAGCCAGAGCCATTACTGGCCTCCACATGGCCCAACGGCTGATGTGAGAGCACAGCAGTCTTTCCAGAAATGCTTACCGACTCGCACTGAAATAATTGCACTCTGCTTCTGTGTAGATGAAAACTCCCTCTAACTCAGAGGTGGCAAAATAGTTTCAGATCTAAAATGCTGTAGTCTCCAGTATTTCATTTTTTATTTTTTTATTTTTTTATTTTTTTTATTGGGGGGGGGGGGGGGGGTATATTGAGTTATTGTATAACAATATTGACTATGAGCATAAAGTTAATTGTTATTTATTTGGTTATACAAAATGTTTCTCTTCATTTTTGTACAGTGCAATAATGGTCAACAGTATAAGAAAGTAATTTCACGTAAAATATTTGAGCAAAAATATACATTTTAACTGCCAATCAGGAAGCTACAGATTTAAAAAACAACAAAAACACTACAGTTGCAGAACAAAGAAACAGCGAAGCCACTTCAAACATTCATTTCACTGAAAGGACTTTTCTCCCCCCCTCTCTCTCGGTCTCAGGAAATACCCAAGGAAATAACGAAAAAGTAAATAGGAAGCATTTCCTGAAGTCAACTAACATTGGGAGGGGCTTAACTTTCCTTTATCTTTCCCAGCTTGTAATTAAGACCATTAAAACAGACATTCAGATACAAAGATAACACTTGAGGGAACACAGACTATTAAAATGTAGGCTAGATCTGATTATACATGATATGCAATTGGATTGGAATTACAGGTTTTGGGTAGTTTGTATACAATAACTCCAGATAGGCAGCCTCCCTGGTCCATTATTCTCAATCTGAGCCAAGGAGTGTGATGGAGCCATTGGAGATGAACCAGTTTTATTCCCCATGTAATCTGAATACTAAATGCATCATCTGTATCATACACTTGGGTGCATTAATGTTGTCTCTCAGAGTCTTTCAATACCTTTTATAGAGTCTCTTGGCTATAACATAGCACAAGATAGGAGCAGGAAATTTGAGAGTGCACTCATTAAAAACACAAAAGCTAAATTCTGAAAAATGTGAAGCACTGGAAAAATTGAGAAACATTCATAAATTTCCCTTTGCTTTGAGCAAGAAAGAAAACCCCACTAGACTCAAGTAGCACAAACAATTTATGGTTATAATCAAGAGGCACAGTCGCACCTTCAGTACAGGACTCCTCACCATTCATCAAGCCAGCAGTGCATCAGGCCCGACACAGGATCTTTTAAATAATCCAAAATGAAATGTTTCACTAGGACAACATTTAACAGTTAGCTATTGGATTTTCATGAATTAGTGAGCTGGCAAACATGAGTATGAAATTATTACCAATTAGAACCGCTAACACCTTCATAAGAGTCATTATTCCCTTATTAAAAGGTTGGATTAAAGCAATGCACTTAAATACTATGTTTCACTATTTTTAGACTCAAACAATTTCCAAGTGAAAATTACCATACCTGGCTATTTTCCAAATTTCCCTCAGCTATTCAAAAATAGAATACAAGTTATGCATTTTTCCCACTGAAATGTTAAGTCAAGGTGAGTTCCAAACATTTGGCAAAGTAACTCTATTCTATATACACACTCTCTCCTGAGAACCTTCTCGCCAATCTGTGTTCATACATTGCATTGGTGCTACAAAGCAAAACTGGCACTTAAGTGCAAGCTGCATGTAGTCCACAGATGCTCAGAGCCTGGCACATGAACACAATATTATTTTCACATTTTACAGAGAAAACAAAAACAATTATAAATGTTAGTGGTCCTCAGCTAAGTCTTGCTTTATTTTGAACACACTGTTCTGTAAGCCTGGGTTTACATTTCACCTCTATGAAGTTATCTGCAAGGCTAATGAAGAAAAAACAACAAAAAGACATCACATGACATTTCAGGTCAGACCTGTTATCTATTTATTTTCCAAGGCCCAAACTGGTATCAAATACAGATAGAAAGCAATGCCACAGCTTTGATATCAACAGGAGCCTATGGTGCAGGCATTAATACACATACATCACTGGGGCTGAGCCTGATACAGTGAGTTTTTCCATTTCACTTAGTTGCATTTCACAAAGCAAGCATTCTTCACACTGATTCTAACAATAAATGCTTTGTGCAACCAGGCTAGTGACTGGGTGAAAACACGGCAGAGGACAAACTAGCAGGGAAATAATGGAGGGAGATGGTGAAGCAGAAGGAGGGGGAAGGGAAAGAAGGAAGGAGGGAGGTTATATTATTCCTATCAACCATCAAGTGATCTCCTGGCAATTACGTTCTCTACAAAGCAGACTAAACCACTGGAGGATCCAAGAGGTGGGGCCCAAATGGCAACATGCTGAGACGCTGAAAAAACACCAAGCACAACTGATTACTCTCATTAACACCAGTGGGCTTTTTTTTTTTTTTTTTTTTTTTTATGCGCTAGCGGAGGTCGTCACTGATTAACCAATCTGGCAATTCCTTTCCGCATTTAAAAGGAGATTTAAAACACTATAAAAGGAGACAGGTCCATAACCATCACAGTTGTATTCTGCTAGCTGACTACAGGATTGCATCCTGCCCACACTATCCCATGGAGGGGCCCCTCTTCAAACAGGCTCTTCTTATGCACACCACTAGCATTCCTTTTTTTTTCTTCCCCCTAGTCTCCGACTGCAGCTGAAAATAATTTATCTGTTCCTCTTTGCGAGCACAGCATATGTGATTGGGGGCAACTTATCCATCATGAATAAACTTGAGCACAAAGACAGGCTGAGTGTCACAGGATACAAAAGGGCAGAGGTCACATCGGTGGAGCTACAGGGTTTGCACAGGGCTTGGGTTGTTTTATGCATGGCTGCCTCATTTATATACTTTCTGCATGGAGGGAGAGGAAAAAAAATCTATGAAGAGGTGCTGTTTATACAATCTTACGAGTGACTAGTATTTTTCCATGTATTAAAACGCTAATAACCAGCTCCTTTCTGTTCTGTAGAAAAAACATCACCAGCATAACAGAAGGATGAAACAGCGTTCACTCAATGACACAATGTCCTAGTGGTGTTGCTGCCGTAGGCACCTGTCTACAAGCCAGCTGGAAACCTGCAGCAGGCCAGCCAGTGCAAGGCCCTCAACCCCTCTTGTGGATGAAATGAGTGAATGCTTTGTGCACAAGACATTAGAAGGCTGGGGATCAAAATAAATATCCATGTAGATGTGCATAACTTTACCTAGACTACAGATTTTTTAAAAATGTTTTAGACAGCCCAGATGTCACAGTGAGGCACAATTCAGTCACAGTACAAAAAGAATGGTATATGCCATTGTTACATGGGAGCATTCAGGCTCGACAATTGAAGTGAAAGGAACTGACGGATGAGGCAAAGGAACCCTTGGAAATTAGAAAAAACAAAACTTAACTGACTGACAATTAAAGTTGGCTTAGTGTCCCAAGCTGAAAATGAAGATAAAGTACAAAAACCTGCAATAGCCACTGATCCACCCAATATTACAGCATGCATGAGCTGGTTTCTCCACCATTTATAATATCTGAGCCTGCCTCCAGAAAAGTCCCTCCGCTCAGTCCCGCCCCCAAACATGGCAAGTTCTGGCTCTTCCCCCATTTACGTCTATGGGAAAAAACATACACAATGAATATGAAATGAGCTCTGGAAAGTTCCATTATCAAACATTAACAGAACTAAAAGTTATATAGGAGAGAAACTAAATTACTGGAACCAGATAATGCCATTTAATTTAATGCTGTGCAAATGCTAATTGCTAAAGACAAACTACCATCTTGTGAAAGACCTAAGATTCCACATGTGCATTGTAAAGCCTCAAGCCAGTCCATATTATGAATTTAAAAGTGGAAGAGAAGGAAAAAAAAAGCAAATTCCTTCCTTTACATCCCTAAATGTTTGGACAACAAAATGCAGCCCAGCAAGAACAACCCACCACCAAAGAAAGTACAGTATGGACCCAGAGACTGCCCCTTAACAAATTCATGCCATTTCACTGAATAATTAAACCACTATCATCTGGCAAATATGAACAGAAAGGGACTGGCAAAAGCAAAGCAACCATAAACTTACCAAGTTCTCAACCTGGCCCATCTCTTTGCCACCCATTGAAGCCTACAGAGCACATCTACTTAAATAAGTTTACCAAGAACAGAAACCATCATCAGAATACTTTAAAAATAAGTAGTATTTACCTAATCTATACAGATTTTTAAATCTACAATTTGAGGGATGAAAAAAGCAGGGGAAGCTAGGATCATTACAGCAGCTTCTTATACCTAGAAAAGTCACAGAATCCAAGAGCTTATAGTAACATTTGCTCTTCTGCAGATCTACACACATTTACATATAAAAAGTATACCTGGTTATAGACCTGATAACATTATATAATGGTTACCCTATATTTTCTTTCTAGATTTTTTTTTCCATGACTGCTTTATTGTCTGAGGGGAAGGAGAAGAGGAGGGGGGGGGGGAAGAGGGGGGTGGGAAGCCTGCTCGTTTTGCTGCACAACAGGCCACTGCAGCCCTCCTGCTAACCAGGGTTGGAGAGGAGGAGGCGGTGGGGGGAGGGGGGATATTACCATGCTTGGCTTCAACTGAAAGCACATTTCTAGATAACAAAAATGGCAGCTGTAAATTTACAGATGAACAACACTGTCCAATCAGATTAGTCAATGGCTAAAATGCTGGATAACTGAAATTCAAGCCCAACTAGCTAATGGTGTTGCAAAAAGAAAAAGTTTATTAAAGCACACCCTGACAATAAGATTGAAGACATGATGTAAAGAGATTTTCAGCAAACCTACTGTAGACTAAGTAGCAAACAAGCAGTACATTTACATGGCATTCAGTTTACAAGTATTCAGAATTGTATATATTCGGATAAGTCGAAATATATATTCAGTGTTCTGTTGCATCAGAATTCTTGATATTCCTCTTATACATGACGAGAAATATTCCGTGTATGCTATCCGTAGTAAACCAGCATAAACCTAGAAGCAGTTAAAGTATATTTGAATTTCACGTCGTTTTGTTGAGATGTGGGGTTCTTTGTAGCTTAATATTGATTAATATACTTTTTTTATATATGGAATTTAAAATTGAGATTGTGCTGGTATGTGCGGGATAAAGACTTTTTTCACTATTTCACCCATTGAGCGGACACCTATTGTCATTTCTAACCTGAAGTTTCATCTGACCGAAAGTAGCTGCTCTTTGAGCCTGTACTCATGTTTTACGTCTCACAGATTCTTAAATCACATGAGTGTTGAGCCCCATATATTGCGAATATGCCATTTACATGGCTCAGAATTCCTTGAGTATTCCAAAATATTCCATTTCATATTCTGATGTTTACATGGCAGAATATAGATTCAGAATACTCAGTATTCCAAGTATCAGTGGCCATGTAAATGCAGTGAATGATGGCTTCAACTAAAACTATACTTTCAGACTGATCTAGATTACCATTTACTCCTTATTAATGGGCATCATGGGCTGCAATCCCATATTTAAGGTTTTATTGGCCAATTGTACACAAATGTGTTACAGCATTAGGCTTTCCACAATTATGATAGCACAATTCCAGATAGTTAAAGTAACTCTTCCCATGATCCAAGGAATAGTTTGAAGTACTTCAACAGAGGGAAGGTACAGTACATTTCCTGTATCATTGTATGGTTACATAAGTTCAGCCAGACTAAAAAGAGAAGGTAATAGTTGGAGGTTGAGTTTAGATCTATGATTTCCTGTAAAATACTAAATGTTGTAGGCATTCTAAACAGTCAATATGCAAAATCACAGGCGCTTACTAATGCAGTTCACCTCAATAAGCTTTGACAATCTTTAACAACGGAGGAAAATGTAAAACCCTTAAAACAGTGCAGTGTATAATCTTCAGTACCTCATTAGTATTTGGGTAAATGACTTCCACATTTATCATGGACAGCAAATGGCAACATGTCAGAACATGACAGAATTGAACTTAAATTGACTTAAATTTTCTCTTCCCTAAATGAACATTGGAAGATCTAGTACACAGCTTGCTGATTTCAGTTGATCTCCACCTCTTTAGCCATTCATCTGATGCCAAGAGAAGCAGTTTCTGCTGGAGTAAACAAATTCCTTTGTATTTATATTAAAAACAATGGCAACAAGTTACCAGACATTTAAAATAAACAAACATCTTCCAAGTTACAGTACATTTCATATGGACTAATAAGAGTACTAGAAATTACAACAAAATCTTGGTTCAATCTAGTGAATCCAGGTGGGAACTGCTTCCATGGTGGACAGAGAAAACAGACTCCACACCTGGGCAGAGCAGCAATTTCACCCAATAGGAACAAAACTGATTAGGTTGGGAGGACTGATGCCACTGTGTGGTTTTCACTATTGACTACAGTATTAAAACCTTCATTACCATGAAAAAAAAAAATGACATTTTCCATCTATGATGTGTCACTCTCCCACAGCTGTTTATAAAAACAATAAAAATATGAATACATACATTTAATGGTGTTTCACAATTAAGATTAAAGTATTTTTTCATTCAAAAAAAAGTTTGACATTTTTGAATTACAAGATTACCTCAGAATTATTTAAAGGACCCAGAAATCAATGCATCAATTGAACAGGAGGAATTAAATTTTGTTTTTGAAAAAAAAAAAAGAATCCATACAGAAGTGATTATAAATTACAAATAAAGCATTTCTCAAGACAGCATAAACCTCTTGGTATGAATCTAAAACCAGCAATACCAAGTAATTTTGTTAGGTTGAGGGGAAGAAAATAAGCCATTCATATTTGGTAGATTGATTAAGCACTGCCAGAAACTCAAGTCGCAAAGTGCACCAAGTGTGAATAAATGCTTTGAGAATATTGGTAGCCTTAACAAGTTGGAACAGTTTAATTACTGAAAGAAACTAGTAAAGAAAAATCTCATATGCATCTTAATTAGAACTACTTAAATATTGGGGGGGGGGGGTTATTATTGGTTTGCTATGAATTAATTTACTGGAATAAACATGTAGAATGCACATGTCAGTGTGTGTGTGTAAGCATGCAGAAAGGTAACCAATTATACAAAAATACAATGCTGTTTATTTCCCCCAAGCAATGATTAAACCCCTGCCTTAAATATTACTTCAAGAAAGGCATAGATCCCCACGGGAGGCAACTGTTAAGAATTTCTACCTTACCGACAGAACTCAAAATGTGGCCTTAAGTGATGGACTAAATCTTTTAACTACATAAACATGTATTTTTGAGAAAACAACTTCTGAACATTCAAGTATAGACACACTGGGCCAGAACTAATGAACCAGACAAAATCTCAACAGCTGTTTTAGATCACCTGAAAAGGCCCAATGTTGGCGCTAATTACCCATTTTTCTCAACCTAAAAAGTTCATACTGGACTGTTTAGGTCTATGAACAGTCATTCTACCAAAGACACTGATTCAACAGCTGGAATACCTGTTCTCTTTGCTCACTCGCTTTTTTTTTTTTTTTAAAGCACTTTTATTAGTTACCACAAACATTTTAAGTGTGTTTTTGTGGATGCTGACAAGCAACAATTTGGCACCCTATGCATTTCCTCAATAGGCAGTACAGCTCGCAAAATATTAATGTAATATGAACTAATCTACTGTAGCAAGAATTTTGTAGCTCAGCCAGCACCCCCCCCACCCACACACCTAGATCAACAGTTTTCCACCAAGTTTTAAAATCAAATCTCCTACACTAGTGTTAGGTCAGGTGTTACTCTATTGGCACTTTAAAAACTATTAATACATATTTTATAAGTCTTCCTTTAGTACAACCTGTTCTCTCTCTCTCTCTCTCTCTCTCTCTCTCTCTCTCTCTCTCTCTCTCTCTCTCTCTCTAGCATAAACCAAGGTGTACAACTACACCCAATGTTAGTCTTACTATAGACTCTGTGGTTTAAATGTTTGCAAAGGTCCAGCCAAGCAACTAAGTCAGGTCTATACGTTTAAATCACAATTGTACTCCATATCAATGTAGAACACCGTAAAATCAACACTAGCAAGAATTGTGCTTTTGTTTGCTCCAAGTCATGTTGGAAATAAATTACAGGTTCAAAACCAAATTATCAATAACAGTAATTTTTACACTTCTTCCAAATTACCCCACGTTTTATTTCTGTAAGAAAAATCATGATTTTTATATAAAAGTGAGCATCAGTTACTTCATTGCCTTTTACAAGAAAATAATTAATGCCAAAAGCCTATCCAAATCATAAAAGGTAATACTATTCAAATTCATACAAATCAAGGGAAAGGTGTACAAAACATTATAGTTATGTTAATGTAAAGGGTGAACACATAAGTATACCATATAAAATGTGGTTACATTTAAATAGTGAGGTAGGTTTCACAAGCTAATGCTACCTAAACATAGAAATGAAATGTGCATGTATTCCATGCAGTTATCTGATAATGCACATGGCAATTACTATAAACGTTTTCAAATATATAATATTTAATAAATTGTTTCAAGATTTCAGACCAATAAATCCATTGGAAAACAAGATGTAAAATAACTTGTTACATAGCACGTAAAATGGAAAGGTCAGGTCCAATTCACTGAAGGGATCCATCTTATTTTTTTGATAATTAGATTGGAATATCAATCTTGTAAAAAAATTAAAAACACTGGTTTATGGTTTATTTTCCACTGTCCAGCCCCAGATTATTTTTTTCCTTATGCTCAATTACTGTAATTTTCCACTGTATACCAACAAGGCTGAATTCATGATTGAAATCTGAATTCAACAATTGAAATTGTTGAGGATCCTTTGCATTGGCTTGTATTTTCCCCACAAACAGCTCCTGATAAAAGAGCCCCAGCATTTATTGCAGAGACTTTGGAGATAACCTGGCCTGGTCAGTTTCAATACTGAAGCTGCAGTAAACCCATCACCCCACCCCCCACCCATCTATCAAACCACCATTGAGGCCTGCTCTCCGATCTCTGTACAGGCAACATCCATGTCTCCAGACCAACCTTAGGCTTTGCCCTGAAAGCAGGTTTCAGACTCATGACCTTCAGATACAGAGGCTCATTACAACAGTAATAGAGGCATGTTAACAGATTCTATTCAACTCAGTGCTGTATGGAAACATCCCCTTACTTTTTCAAAAGGGGGGGCAGCGGTGGCAACATTTTTGCCTTAAAATGTTATTAACGAGTGGAGTGCTGTCATTTAAATATTATAGTAAAAACAGGAAGGACACTGTAGTAACCACCATGTAATATGGAGGCAATACTGCCCACATTGTGCATGAGTTTGCACATTGTAATTATATGAAACAAGCAATAAGTGACCAGTTAATTCCAGACATACAAGCAATTTCATATGAATCATGTGCTAAATTCACAGAGTAAACGAAAAATTTGTAGAGGCCAGACTGACATTCTTGCATTTTCTGCTTTTCCAATAAATTACAAGCAGTTCAACAGTAATTAATATACAAAACTTTAAAAACAGTCACGCAACATACAATTAAAACCCTGACAATTAAAAATACTTAGTTGAGGAAAAAAAAAATATATATATATATATATATATATATATATATAAATAATGCAATGAATGTACATTAACATTGAACAAGCAGGGAAATTAGAACTGGAAGAAATTTAACAATTATTTCAATGTTCTACTACATCGTATGTATATAGCTGTTAAGGAGAAAAAGTAAATGTTGGGTATCAATATTGTCGTTTTTAAATACATGAACATCTACATATGTACGTACATAGATCGTGTAGGGTTTATATAATGTGTAAATTCTTAAATGCACAGATTACATATTATACAATAACTAAACAGACTGTCTCTCACGGAGCACAATATGTTCTTGCACTACTACAGTACCACCTCAGAGGACTGAATCCCTTCTCCTGGCACTGCTTCTGAAGAAATGGGGTTTCTTTAAAATAGCATGCTATCAGAGTTTATGATCATCACCCCACCCAGGTTCATTTTTATTCTGAAAGTTAACTGCAAAAATGCCACAATTTGAAGTTTTACTGGTGACACAGGAAGATTGCAAAATTTAAAACAGAAATTAAAGATTCATGCCGTGTCATGCTAGAAAAAAAAAAAAAAAAAAATGTTGTTAGTTGTAATGGCTGATTATACCCTAGTGTTGATAAAAAGACAGTCATGATTGACATGGTGACCAGTTTCACAAATCCCCAAACCCCCAACCTACAGTCGATTCCCCACAACCCCAGCAAAAACACCATGAAATGAGAAGTTCTGTTTTGTCCAGATTTTAGAAAAGAGGGTCATATGAAAATCAAAAACCTGAAACTGAATTCGTTAAAGGTACATCTGTAATAAGCAATAGATGTTTCTAGAGTTATAAACGCCACTTCTACACACAGCAGATGGATCTTGTTTTATTTTCCAATTTGGCCTTTACATTTCAGGTTATTGGATGGAAAACTCAAATCTGATCTGAACAGACTACACTGTTATGATTCAAAGTGCCAATTCCTGACACACCAACAATTATTTCAGCACAAATCTTGAATTATTTACAAATGCATTTTGCAGTTGTTGTATTTAAATAAAGTATTATACTGCTTCTAGAGTATTAAAGAACAAATAATCATGGTTTACCGTTTGGATCTCTTATGACGTTTAAACCATACTACCACTACTAACTTGTTACAATGTAGTTAATGTATATAATTTCCTCCTTACAAAGTTTACGAAAAACAGCATACATTTCAATATAAGGATTTAGTATACCTCTGATTATAAACTTTATTAACGGGTGAAAAGTTCTGGTAAAATTATTTTATTTTCTCTTACTTTTAAAAGTGGATGTGTAGTTCAGGAAAATTAAATCAAAAACAAGAAATATCCCTAATATTTTGAGATAGAAATCGAATAAAAAGGGCACAAATCCCACACAAACACCTCTGCTATACCTAACCGAGAGCCTCTTCATTATCATCTTTGTTCACTGAGTGGCCTGAGTCAAATTAAAGCTGCCATCTTAGGTTAAAGACTTGAAAGCCTTTCCTTTGTGCATCTGAGGGGGAAGAAAACAGTGACCACGTACTCGTGGGGATGCTCGGTGATAGCAGGAATTCCTCACCATGTGAACGCACAACTTGTAACATTTTATTTATTTCCTGGGCATACTCAATAGATTTCTTCAACCAAAAGAGATGCAAAACACTTCGACTTTTCAATAAAAGTTGCAAAAATATACATTTGAAGCCAGCTTAGTTGTGGGACGGGAAGGAAGGGGGAGAATGGATTAGACAGTAGCGCTGTTCGGATTTATTAAAGAACGTGTTTTTTTCCCTTATAAACTTCATATTTATGCTTTGATATCGATTGTGCGACAGAAAACATGCACTTTATTAAATCAATGGTTGGTGCACGTACTCTGCGTATACATTTCAAAACTTATGCATTTACAAATAACGTACAGAAGGTAAAGCCCCTGGAAACGTATTGTTACAGAAGCTCCGAGTCCCCGTCTCCATTGTTTTGCGAAGTAGTTAGCAAGCCACGCTATCTACGAGCACCTACATGTGACCCCTAACAAAAACAAGCACAACACCACCAAAAACCTGCCTAACCCGACACAAAGTACGTGAAATGCACCATACACGACCCGCAGAGGTGCACCTGGCTCCACACTCAGCGGATCTACGGCGAGCGGTGCGTGTTCGTGTTGTGCCGAGCGTGTCCTCTCTAATCCCATCAGGATAAATGAATGTAATTTAATGATGGCTGCTCATTGCCCGCAGCTCTCCTTCCCGTCCCCACCGCCACCCCTCGCTGACCGCCCGGCCGCTCCGGCGCAACTCATTACCAGCGCGCACGTTGCGGACGGAAACGCACTTCATTCCCACGGGAGAGGGCTGCCGGGGATCGCACTTTTTTTCCCCCAACTGCACTTTATATTATTTTTTAAACTAAACACAGTGGTAGCAAGTACAGGTTATTCGCGAAATGCGAAAAAAAGACACCCCCCAACCGATTCCCATTGACCGCCTGGCCTCACACAACCTTTCCCTTATCCCTGCGCCTCGATCGCCACGGCCCGTGAGGACTTCCTCCCCACCCGAGTCCCTTCCAGGTCCCGGATGGCTGGTCGGGTCGAGGAGAAGGGATTGAAATCGATGTTTTGATTCTCGTCTCTCTCTCTCTTTACTACTGAAACCAGGCTGGAGGGAAGGGAATCTCCCGGCTCTCATTCACTGACTCACCTCCACACACTCCAGCCCACCTCGTGTACCGCCGCTCCACACAACTAACCCCCTCGGAGAAAGACCCCCTCGCCGCCTTTACCGCTTCCCTGACATTTCCCCCCACGTTGCATTTCACGGGTGTGGATTTCGGGACACTTTGCTCAAAGTTGGTGGCTGATATTTCAATCCCACCCCCCAACCCACCCAAAATAAAAACGGGAGAACAACAGCCGGGACAGCAGCGGCGACACTTCCACGCATTCCCTCAAACAAAACAATCAGCCGCCGCACGTCTGGAGCCATCCCTGCAATCGCCACAAAACTCACACAAAGTCCCGTTTCACCACATCCCCTTTCTCAAAGTTGCCCTTCGCCTGCTTTTTTCTCTCTTTTCTGCTTATCTTTACCTCACTTCTCACGGGCAGATTTGATTTTTTTGTTGGTCCCCGCTTGTATCAACCGAATAAACTAACCTGATCACACACTTCTCTCACTAGCCATTTAAAAAAAGAGGCGATTTAAAGCCACGGTGGTTTTGAATCGGAGTGCCATTCAATGTTCGCTCGTCCAGCACGAAACCGTACCGAGGAGTAGAGGAGGGGGGGAGGAGGAAAAACAAACCAAACTCGGGGGAAAAATGAAATAAAACTCACTTACCCGGCGAGTTTCGCTCAGTTAAGTCTTGTTAGTGTGTATTTCCAGCAACAACACGTTCTTGTTTTTTTTGGCGTATTTGTACATGCACGGCGGCAGCGGCTGTTGTTAGTTGGGCTGTCTCCGCGTCCCGTCCCGTCCTCTCTCTCTCTCTCTCTCTCTCCCTCCTTCTCTCTCTCTCTCCTTTGTGTTAATTTCACTCGATTCAAGTTTAATCCGATCGATCCCGGCGGCCGCGCTCTCGACTCCTCTCCTCGAGACAGGCTCTCTCACCTTCCAGCGGCGCGCGCTCCCCCGCTCTCACGTGCGTGCGCGCGCATGACCCCGGGCGCTGACGCAACGGCGCTTTTATTACCATAATCAGATGCGCGGCCGCCGGGGACCGCAGAGGGGCTGCTCGGCGAGGAGGGGCGCCGGGGAAGCGGCTGACCCTGTGAGGCCGTGGCGCTGTCTGCCGCTTTCTGCCCAGCGCCCAGTCGCAGCGGGCAGCGGGCTGGCATGGCGAGGGGGTCAGGGCCGCTGCTCTGTGTCTGACACGCGAGGTGCTGTTGCATGGCCGCTTCCTCTCTCGTCCCCTTGGTGGATTGAAGTCACCCGAAAGAAAAGAGAAAGTATGTGTGCAGCTTCAGCAGGGGCAGTGATAGCACCTTGGGATGTGTTTTCACTCTCAGCTGGAGAAAGTGTAATATCTGAGAAGGGCAGAAAAGATAACTAACTTTGTGTCTCGACTTGTATTGTCAAACCGGTATGGCCCCTGATTGGGTTGTGATGTAAGAATGTGTACACAACACTGTCTGGTTTTTTTTTCTTTTTTGTCTTTTTGTGTGCGAGCACCAGAACGTGGAAGTGGTGCAGTTCCTCCTTTCGAATCGGTGGTTCGAGGGAAATGGCATGGCCTGGAAAGGAGTCAAATCCGCATATTCCTTTGCCACAGCCTTATATTGTCATACAGCAGTGTGTTTCGTTTGCAGGTTATCTTGTGTAGTGTTTATCCAAGGACACCTTCCAGAAATGTACAGAAACTGTGTCCTGGATACAGAGAGCCAAGGAAAAGGAGATGCTACATTACCATTTAGAAGTTCTTCAGTGAATCGGTTTATATTGTACAGAACAGGCAGGGTTGTCCTACCTTATACCAACATTGTATTGCGAATGGGACTAGACTGAGGAATGATACAATTCTCACCTCATCGTTAACTGCTTATAAACGTCATAGCTGTGCTCCAAATGTAATACATATTTAGCAGAAAAGGATAAATTGATACATTGTAATGTAGATTGAATGTAAACCTTCCTTTAGTTACTTCAAAATAATAGCACATATATATACACTCACCTAAAGGATTATTAGGAACACCTGTTCAATTTCTCATTAATGCAATTATCTAACCAACCAATCACATGGCAGTTGCTTCAATGCATTTAGGGGTGTGGTCCTGGTCAAGACAATCTCCTGAACTCCAAACTGAATGTCTGAATGGGAAAGAAAGGTGATTTAAGCAATTTTGAGCGTGGCATGGTTGTTGGTGCCAGACGGGCCGGTCTGAGTATTTCACAATCTGCTCAGTTACTGGGATTTTCACGCACAACCATTTCTAGGGTTTACAAAGAATGGTGTGAAAAGGGAAAAACATCCAGTATGCGGCAGTCCTGTGGGCGAAAATGCCTTGTTGATGCTAGAGGTCAGAGGAGAATGGGCCGACTGATTCAAGCTGATAGAAGAGCAGCTTTGACTGAAATAACCACTCGTTACAACCGAGGTATGCAGCAAAGCATTTGTGAAGCCACAACACGTACAACCTTGAGGCGGATGGGCTACAACAGCAGAAGACCCCACCGGGTACCACTCATCTCCACTACAAATAGGAAAAAGAGGCTACAATTTGCACAAGCTCACCAAAATTGGACAGTTGAAGACTGGAAAAATGTTGCCTGGTCTGATGAGTCTCGATTTCTGTTGAGACATTCAGATGGTAGAGTCAGAATTTGGCGTAAACAGAATGAGAACATGGATCCATCATGCCTTGTTACCACTGTGCAGGCTGGTGGTGGTGGTGTAATGGTGTGGGGGATGTTTTCTTGGCACACTTTAGGCCCCTTAGTGCCAATTGGGCATCGTTTAAATGCCACGGCCTACCCGAGCATTGTTTCTGACCATGTCCATCCCTTTATGACCACCATGTACCCATCCTCTGATGGCTACTTCCAGCAGGATAATGCACCATGTCACAAAGGTCGAATCATTTCAAATTGGTTTCTTGAACATGACAATGAGTTCACTGTACTAAACTGGCCCCCACAGTCACCAGATCTCAACCCAATAGAGCATCTTTGGGATGTGGTGGAACGGGAGCTTCGTGCCCTGGATGTGCATCCCACAAATCTCCATCAACTGCGTAGAATTAAGGCAGTTCTGAAGGCGAAAGGGGGTCAAACACAGTATTAGTATGGTGTTCCTAATAATCCTTTAGGTGAGTGTGTGTGTATATATATATATATATATATATATATAGAGAGAGAGAGAGAGAGTATCTATAAAAGCTTAAAAGAAAATGTTTCTAAGCTGCATAGTTAGTGCTGATTTGAGCTCCCTGGGTTACTTCATCGCTGTCATGGATGTGGAAGTTTAGCATGCCGTTTTTTCTGCATGTATAGTCCTCTCCATCATATATTTGACACTTAATAAAAAAAAAAAAAAAAAAAAAATGTAGCGGTATCTTGTCTACTGAAATCTTTCAACTTACCTTTGAATTTTTCAGTGACACTGCAGCACAAAGAACAAATTCCAAGTGGTGACTGAAGTGTCTCTTCCTGAAAAATCAGGACCACTTGCAAACTCAGGAAGTTCACAGTTGTGGGACAGACAAGGCCATTTCAATTAGATTTGATATAGAGGGTAGGGGGATCGATCACAAGCTGGCATTCAACAGCCAAGGTTTAAAAAGTCAGCATGCATTTAAATCCTTCATCATCGTTTGGTTGTTGGTAGCCTGATGGTTAATGAATCTAGAGTTTTCATGATTAGGGTAGAAAACTGACCATGCACATTTAATGAAGATAATACATAAAGTAAGAAATTGTGAGGGTAGACTTTGTATTAGTTGGATACATCAACATTTAAATATGGCTCTAAAGATGTCAACTAACTGTGAAAAATAAATTAAACCAATGATACGCTCCTATCAGGAAGGCGACTTGTGGGTGAAGGGTTTGTTTTCTAATGTGATAACAGCTCTAAATACACAGACAGACTAAACCTTACTTAATCAGAAAGCAGAACGGGTTTTGAAATTGATGTTCATTTTGTCAGTCACCTGATCTTGACCCTGTTGAATTATGAAATGAGCTAGACAGAAAAATTAAAAAATAGGGGCTCAATGACTGGATATGTTTTTGATCATCAGATGTGCTGCTAAATTTAAGTAACAGAATGCCTAGTGTATATGAAGGTGTGTTTGTATTAGATATGTCTGTAGTAAAATAGAAAAAAATATATTTTATATTTTATTTTGGGAAGGTAAAACAGTAGGTTAGAATTTCAATAAGGTTGTCCATGTGTCCCAATCATTCTGCAAAACAGTATATATACAAACCAAAAACAGTACAGGAACATGAGGTACAGATAGATACAAATCATGTTTATTAATCACCTATAATCTTATTTTTCAACAGTTCAAATTATGTTATAAAAGGAAGTTACAAAAGAAAGACCTGCAAACAGAATCTTGCTTTGTCACTTTTTAAGTTACATCCTTGTTAATGTGCCTGTCAGTCTTCTAGTAATGAGTCATTCATTTCTGCCCAAACACTTCCATGTGACCCACAGGGGTGGGGTAACTAACACATATACACCACACCTTCCAATGACCCCTATTTCTGTTTCTCATCTTTCTTTTAATTTCCCGGCATTGGTTTAATCTAAATTCTATGTTGGAGAAACCTTTATATAGCTAGTTTAGAACAATAGGTGGTTTTGCAGATACCTGCTATGGTTTTGCTGATACCTGTTTTAATGGTATAAATACAATATATAACTAAATTCAAAGAGAATCACAAGGAAGGCATAGCTACATATGGAAAAGCATAGAAAAATGTGATCACAATAAAGCTCTGTAGAAAGACAATACAACAAGTGAGACAATAGTATCAAATGGGAACAGAATTATGAATGTCTACTAGATTATGAATAATAATAATAATAATTATGAAGCTTTTTAAAGGTAATCCATCTGAACTATCACCTGATCTGTACACCCAACTTCTTATTGTTTCACATAGTAGTCTATGGGCTCTTCAGCCAACGAAAAAACAAACAAACAAAACAGGGTGATGGTGGTGCAATGGTACCACACAGAATGCATACATTTATGAGCCACAGATAAAAGAACAGCAGCATAGTGTGCAATTCATATGCTGCGCCTGACAGCTGCCAACATCGTTGGATACATTTCCAAATCAAGTATTGACAGTGAATCTCTCTCTTGTTCAAAACTGGGACCATTAGGCCTTCATACTTAAGATTTTTTTTAACCTCTTCTTATCCAGAACCATTCTGGACATTTTAGCAGTTCCTCGTGAAGGAAGACAAGGATAAAATGGTAGGACTGGTTTGGGAAAGCAGAATTATGAGAGAAATAAACTTTTTTTTTTTAAACAAAGTGAACATGCAAGTGAAAATTTAAGTGGAATGCTAAGTGACATGCTGTTTAAGAAGTACCAAAGTGCTTGCAATGAATATGCCAATATAGAAATATTAGCAGAGTGTAGCAGTAAAATAGATAGTTTACTCTTTAACTTCGAATTTTGTACGTTTTTCATGAATTTAAAAGTTAAAATGTTAATCATGCTTCAATCCCTCGGTAATACTATGACCTGCTACGTTTACGCATGTCTTGATATGTATGGGTTTCAATTAATAAAGCTACTGTACAGTTAAGAGAAGGATATCAATACCATTTTCAGGACACAGGAAACAATATAACCGCCTTCTATGTAGCAGGATAAAAATAAGGTTCAAACCATCCCAAAACCCACTTCCCTTGTTCCCATTAATTGTTGGGATAATTATTAATGCCTGACTGGTAGTACTTTCCCACACAAAGACCCTTCCAGGGGGATGTAGATCCAGATGAGACAGATATTTTGTGTAGATTTGTAACAATGTATTGTGTAGATTTGTTATATCTTAAATACAAAGATTATTGTATAGCAGAGTTGTGTTTGCAACATGCACGTTGCAAACACAACTCTGCTATACAATAATCTTTGTGTTTAAGATATATATATGATAGATAGATAGATAGATAGATAGATAGATAGAGAGAGAGATGTATACACATACACCGTCTTTCTGTTATTTGTACAAGAAGTGCTGTAGCTAGTCAGACCTGCACTGTATGGCAACAGGTTTTCTGGCTTACAATGTTATTATTGTTTTCTCTCGAAAAGCAGCAACAACAACAATAAACAGCACAATGTATCTGCAATATGTATGTTTATCTGGAAACAAAACTAAATCAAAACAATAATATACTATTGTTGAGAGTCTTTTGTTTCCAGTGAGAAAATAAAGCAATGTCTCACATTGCCAGACATTTTCCCTCTAGCAGAGATCGGGGGTTAATGCTCCTTAAAATTGTTGATAAATATAGCAATATGACATGAATAAACTATCCCCAAAAAACAAACAAACAAGCAAAGAAAAATACATATATGGGAAATTGAGCTTGCTGAATGCAATAACAAAGAAGAACATTCTTCAGTTCTCAACAAGGCTTGAATTGGTTTATTTAGTGATTTGCAGATTGTTTGACAGGACGCTTGAAGATGTTAATGAGAGTTGTAGTTGAACAATCAGATGCTGTGCTCAGTGGTTCTTTCAATATGAATACTATAATGAGGACCATAGACAATTTATAACACATTCTGAGTTCCCACAGATATGACAATAAATCCCATTTGGACAGCCAAATATATATGACAAGATGGCACTTGTAGTAAATGAAAAATAAAGGCAGAATTTTAATCCATTTTTAAATTTGTACTTATGATATGTACTTTTCAGAATCTTTAAAACGAATATATTTTCAGTTTAATCCTTTGTACTACTGCTTTAAGGACGCTGGTATTGAATAAATATATTATTCTTTTTTTTTTGTTACATTTAGATTTAGAAAGGTGGGTGCATAAAAGTGGTAAGACAATATACAAAATAGGTCAGTTCTTGAGTTTTACACATTAATACACATGATTGTATTAAAATAGTAGTTTCATATATTGCCTTTAAATCCGTGTAGAAGGGGTTACTCTAGAACACACCTAGGCACCCGTGTGACGTGGACACTCGTCAATGGCTTTGTGGATACACAGCTCGCGATCGTGCGGCGCAGATGTCCGCAGTCCTGCGCGGGTCTGCGCTGCTCCGCCAATGGGATCGGTGGGATTCTGCAGACCTGCGCAGACCTGCGATCATACCGCTGGCATTCTTTTGACTAGAAACAGATCTCCAGGAGTTGTGTACACTGTCCGCCTGTTGTGCACTAAAAGTCCTTAGCGTTTCCGAGCAAATCCAGATTCCTGGCGGTAGAGTGCACTACGCTACTGTGTGGTAAATAGTCATGTTTTAAATGTTGCGCCACTGAAGCCCCCGCGTCCGCCACGCGCGAGCACGCTCCCCCGAATCCCCCGAGGCGCGAGCTGTGCACGGGGCTGCCTGTCCGTCCGTCCGTCCGTCCGTCCGTCCGTCCACACAGACACTTTCGCAAAAGTAACTGCAACGTGTGCACTCTGCACAGCACGATGACGTCGAGTAAGGTAGTTGTTATTTTACAACAAGTTGCCTCCTCTGGATTCAAGCCAATCCTGTTTACGCAGACGACACACCGCCCCTGTTGCCCGGATGTTACTTTTCACCACCGTTAGGAGTTACTAATGAAAACCTGACCACAAGTATTTAAAGTGACAGTCGCTCTTAAATGAGTGTGTGTGTGTGTGTGTACATTGCTGTTGTTCGTTTTGTTTTTAATTAATTTTAATTAATTGTAATGAATTACTCGGCACAATGCAAATGCAGGGAAACAGGTGTTAACTATTCATTTCACTTTCACAATGTTTAGGGACAGATTAAGACAAAAAAAAAATGCACCCACCTACTAATAGAAAACTACACACATGCACTCAGTAGTGGCTTTATTTTTTTGTAGGTGCTACAATCTACTACTCATAAATATAAACCCTAATAAAACGTGTTTTTTGTGTGCTATTAGATAGTGGCTCCCAAGCCATCTTTTTCACAAAGTAATTTTTTTGCATGTTATTACATATACGTTTAACTACTTTTACTTTTGTAAATTATTAAGAAAAATATAAACTTGAAATGGAATTAAACACAAAAGCTAAATATTAGATTTTCCATAATAGACATTTGTCAATAACATCATTCGTTACTTTTGCCTATTTTGTAAATGGCTTTACATTTTAAAAATAGTAAGGTACTTCTTAACAAAAGACAATGCTCACCTTTTAGGATATTTTCAAAAAACTAAAGCTACTTTTACATAGTTACAATATGGATTTTATATGAAAGAAAATTAAACAGGATAGCTCTGCTAATCGACAGTCTAGTACAGGACTAGATTCAGCGCCTAGTAACAAAAGCCCTTGTTGATGCAACATAATTGTAACATTTGAAAATAAGAGTACGACCAGGGATTTAGTGTTGGATAAAAAATGTCCTTGCCAGTATTGAAGAGGCGTTCACAGGCGCACAGTGAACCCTTGCTGAACTCGATGATTGCCTTCTTTGCTACTGGCAATGACTCGTATGCTTTTGCAAGTGATTTCTCACTAGATGCTGAAAAATGTCCCCTTTCGTTTTTTTCGTCAGATTTTTTGGAAAGGAATCAGAAAACCTTTCACCATCCTTATTAGAGGTCTCAATTGCCTTGTGAATAAACAGGAACAGAAGCTGAAGTTGTAAAATATGGCACAAAAGTGTTGGCCAACTCATATGTAAAACTGCAGACAGCATCTTGACACCACAAGATAAGATGTAGCTTGTAAGTGATCACCTCTGTGGTGCTTGCTATGAAAAGTCCCCACAGGTTTGTAGACACTATTCCATCTTTTACAGGTTCAAAATATAGCATTGTTCACATTTATCTCCCTTCCAGCATGTTGCCAAAAAAATACATTGTTGCCACATAATTTGTCTGTAATGAAATTAAAAACATGTACATCTGTAAAGAAGAAGCAAGAAGTTTATAACAGGGACACACGCACCCGGGAACACAAATGGAAATTGGGCTTCAAAGCATTCAAGACAGAAAACAGGAGACACTTCTTCACACAGAGAGGCGTCACAATGTGGAACAAACTCCCCAGTGATGTGGTTGAAGCGACAATTTGGGAACATTTAAAAATAGACTGGATAGGATCCTTGAATCACTTAGTTATTAATGGACACCAAACGAGCATGATGGGTCGAATGGCCTCCTCTCGTTTGTTTTCTTTAAGGGTATACACAAACTATGAGAGGGGATACTATTTCATTGTGCAACCATGTGCTTAACAATATGCAGATGAGACTGGCAATCATGGATCCGCCATTGTGAGTTTACTAGGACACTTAAGGATTAGCCAATATCCCGAGGAGAGTGCATATAAGTAGGGTTGGGCCAGGTCAAGCAGAGTGACACACTGACTCTCTTTCCATCATTGACTTCCACAGACAGTCTGAGCTGAAGTACTGTCTTCCATACAGTACTGCTCTCTTTGGACAGGCGATGAATGACTGGGCAGCAGAAGTCCCTCCTAGAGAGTTTTAATGTATCAAACAGAAGATACAGTTCCTCCTTAGGACTCCAGCTCTGACTATTCAGTACTCACAAATTATAACCACGACAGACACTAAACACTTAACATACTTATGTGACACAGAATGCCAAAAAACTATGTAAAAAATGCCAGTGGGGTTTGTAGAGAAGGTTCACTGCAGGAAGCCAGTGACTGGCCACCCTTGCTGAAGAGAAAATGAAACAATGTGGCAAAGCACAAGGAAGTAGCAATCCATTTGTTGTGTGGTATTTCGAAATGCAATAAGAAGTCCATATGAGACCACATACTAATTGTTAAAGTAAGGGTTTCCTTACAAAGTGCAGACCCGATTTGCGTTTCAACTTGATTTAAACCTCAATGAGAACACCTGGCTTGAGTTAGGAGTTGCTTTAACTTATCCAAGATGATTTCAAAGGCGAGTAGTGCATTCCACAGATACTTGGTCAAAACATGTACATAGGTACAGATGTGCTCCAGAATGCACTGGAGTGATGCTGTTTAGATGTTAAGCCTTTTATGCAAGACACTTAATTTCCTCTCTCTAGGCGCTAAATGCGCACAATGGGCCTCATTACAGAGTAGTTCATACCATCCGCATTTCCGTCCTAATTAAATTTTTAATTGTTGCTTTTGATGTGAAATGAATCTGTTATGATTTTCTCCTAACACCTTTTTGCCACAGAGACCACCTATCCCTGTAAAAAACAGTAAACAAGCCATCACCTTGCCTTGAATCCTCGAAGAATCATAAGAACCTTTGTAAAAAATAATTTGGGACAAAATGGCAAAGGAAAATACACGGAAGCAACAGAGAATTATATAAAATTTTGCAACAAGACGGAATTTATTAAAGGTGTAGGGTACTCCCGTAAACAACCCTAACTCAAACGACTGGCTGTGTTGTTTATGAAGATGTCACATAGGCTTTGTCAAGCAGGACACCAAGGTCCAAATGTTTCCATCTACATTTCCGATTGTGATCTCATTATGTAAGGCAGTTTGAGATCTAAAATGAACACTGGAACTATTTTTATTTGATCATATTTTTGTATGTCAGCCATAGTCTCAAAACAAAGAGAAAAATTACAAGACCCTTGCCACATACTTTATCAGCAGCTCATTGGAACATGAGAGTACATTATAGTGACATCTGTTAAAAAAAAAAAAAAAACGTTTAATATAACTATTTAAACACATGAAACAATGTGCCCCGGGTGATTCTGACAGAGTTCTGTAAATGGATGTGTTGAAATGTTTGTCAGCTTGCTGTTTGAATGTTTACCTCGATATTCATTGTTTTCAGATCTTTGTCGATCTTTCATCTGTCAGATTATGACATATATAACACAGAGCATTTTTTTTCTTGTGTTCTGATGATTCTTACATTGAAAAGGGATTTGTCTGTCAATATTTTCTAAGGGTTTCAAGTGTGTGGAAGGCAAACTTGCCTCCTATGATGCCTTCAGCAGGGTCAGGGAGAGCTCTATGTTTTGGTTCATTTCTTTGTTGTCCTTTCCAATATACAGTTAGGTCCATAAATATTTGGACAGTGATACAACTTTTATCATTTTGGCTCTGTACACCACCACAAATTGGGTGAACAGTGTAGGAATTACACCCATTTTTATATGTGGTCCCCCCAATTTTAGGGTCTCAAAAGTATTTGGACAAACTAACATAATCATGAATTAAATTGTGAGTTTCAATACTTGGTTGCAAATCCTTTGCAGTCAATGACTGCCTGAAGTCTGGAACCCACAGACATCACCAGATGCTGGGTTTCTTCCCTGGTGATGCTCTGCTAGGCCTGCACTGCAGCTGTCTTTAGTTCCTGCTTGTTCTTTGGGCGACATTCTTAAAAAGAAAGAATGCACTGGTGAGCTCAGGAACACCAAAAGGCCTGGAAGAACACGGAAAACAACTGTGGTGGATGACAGAAGAATTATTTCCCTGGAGAAGAAAAACCCCTTCACAACAGTTGGCCAGATCAAGAACACCCTCCAGGAGGTAGGCGTATCTGTGTCAAAGTCAATACAGAGGGTTTACCACAAGATGTAAACAGGAAACAGGAAGACCAGATTAGAGTTTGCCAAAAAACATCTAAAGAACCCTGTACAGTTCTGGAACAACATCCTATGGACAGATGAGACAAAGATCAACTTGTACCAGAATGATGGGAAGAGAAGAGTATGGAGAAGGGAAGGAACTGCTCATGATCTGAAGCATACCACCTCATCTGTGAAGCATGTTATGGCATGGGCATGTATGGCTGCCAAGGGAACTGGCATTCTGCGAAACCAACCCAAGAGTTTAAGGCGAAGAAGTGGAATGTTCTGCAATGGCCAAGTCAATCACCTGACCTGAATCCAATTGAGCACGTATTTCACTTGCTGAAGGCAAAACTGAAGGCAAAACGCCCCAAGAACAAGCAGGAACTAAAGACAGCTGCAGTGCAGGCCTGGCAGAGCATCACCAGGGAAGAAACCCAGCATCTGGTGATGTCTATGGGTTCCAGACTTCAGGCAGTCATTGACTGCAAAGGATTTGCAATCAAGTATTGAAACTCACAATTTAATTCATGATTATGTTTGTCTAAATACTTTGAGCCCCTAAATTGGACCACATAGAAAAATGGGTGTAAGTTCCTACACTGTTCATGTAACTACCCTCAAATTAAAGATGAAAGTCTACACTTCAAGCACATCTTGAATCGTTTCCTTTCAAATCCATTGTGCTGGTGCCAAAATAATGACAGTTGTGTCACTGTCCAAAATGTTTTATTGTTTTTAAAAATAACAATTGAATCTATGCTCTTTTAATTAGCCAAAACATAATAAAAAAGACTAATAGCTTGCATTTATGTGTGTAGACTTTGTTTTGAAGTAATGAAAGTAGTAACATATCTTTCTATTTTTTAATTTAATTTAATTTCATGCGAAAATATGACAACGTTAGGGGCATTGTATTTTTTTGGTAGATATAACTGTTAAAGATTGTACAAAATTCTGATAGTAACCAAATAAGATAATAATCTGTTACTTTATGGTGCAAAACAGTAATAGTAACACAATCATCCCCTTTTCATTTAGCTGTAACATTAGTTAAAAATATTTACATAATTTTTTATCCCCTAACTTTCCGATCTGTATTTTTTTAGGCTGAGAATCAATACTGATTTGCCTCTGATAACCTGACAGTTATATAGACTGAGTCACCAGTGGACACTTGAAGGCACACGCATACAAGATGGCGTCAGAGGCATGTGTTGCTTGGCTGATCGACTAATCACACTGTTAAGCGCAATGGCAGCATCAGAAGGAACTCTGCTGCTCCTGCTTGTCTTGCCCGGTCTTACATGCACCTTGTCAACCATCGGTGTCCCTGCTGTGCTGCTCACTGACGATCTGCTGGCTAAGTCAAGCGCACAGAGTCCCATGGGCGCTCAGCCAAGTAAGCACTGCCCGTGAGGAATGTGAGCTGCGGATAGTGAGTGGCACAGTTTCTCATGAGGAACCAGTGATGTCGAGGAAGCAGGGCTTATCCTACACCCTGGGTAAAGGCCTCTGCTGCATGAAACTGTCATGAGCCCTGGCACTCATCATGTTTTCTTAAGCAGTCAGTTTGATTTACACTTTTTGATATGCAAACGAGCTGGGCTGCAAGACTCTGTCTGTGTCTTCCATGTATTGTTAGGGAGTGACCACCAAGGGGGGCTCTGGAAGGGGCCGGGGATGGCGGGCTAGCAGGAGACCAGGCAGGGTGTTTGGAAGTGCAGTGATTGAGGGTGTCTGTGACTGCCTGTGGTGTGCGTGGGCTGTTTGTGTAATAAGCACAGAAAGAGTCGAGTCGAGTGACTGTCTGGGTTTGGGTGGGAATGGTGGGGTTGCTGTGTGAGTGGAGTGAGGGATGATGGCTTTGGGAAGATGGAGGGATGCAGACAGGTGTTTTAAATTGGATCTGTGGAGGGCAGGTCTACCTGGAAGTGGATGAAGTGCCCGTGTTGTTGTGTGTGCTGAGTGAAAGGCAGAGAGAGACCAGCCTTTGAGCCAAGCAGGGATCTAGAGGTCCTGGGAGACTGCTACTGAGAGACTGGTTTTGGGGATGGGAAGTGATGAGAGATCGCTGCTGTAGCTGTGAGAGCTTTGAGACCTGTGTTTAGGGAAAGAAAGTTAGGACTGAGATATAGGATTTGTGTTTGGTTTTGCATTAAAAACTGTGTCCTTCCATTTCCGTATATGATTGAAAAGGCTGAGACAATTTGCTCACTACGATATGTACTGCTAACATAAAGTCAGGGAGATCAGATTTAAAAGCTAAATGAAAATGACAGCAAAGGCAGGCATTTCATTGTGGTATGAAAACAGACATGTATGAGGGTTTGATTACTTGCTTTAAATGGTGGCTAAATGTCCAGCAGCCCAGAAATGACATCCGAGCTTGCTTTTTGACAGTGGTTTTTGCCGTGAGCAAGGAGTGCAATGAATGTCAAAGATTCAGAAGTGGGTATGATAAAACTGTCATAGGTAAAAATTTCTGTTTATGCCAAGTCATTGTAATGCTGCTGGTCACTGAGCACTGTGACAAATCACAAAATGCAAAACAACTGTGGCAACTGCAACAGTCTGCAGGGGCCCACATCTCGACAAAAATCAAGAGAAATCATCTGAATCCTGCACACCTGAGAGCCCATCAGAAATATGCAGTACTGGCCATGACTGCCAGACACCAGTATAACCGGTAAACTGGAGCCAGAGTCCAGGACTGGGCCAGAGTCCACAATAAACTGACTAGATAGTGTGTCAAAGAACATTATATAATCCCTATCTGCGAAGTCTTCATGATTGATATGGGTTGGTTTCACTATGACTGGCAGAACTGACCTTTATCTTTCTGTCAGGTCACATGACTGCATACAGAGCAATCACTGCAAAGCCTGCCACGCTTCTATATGCAGATCAACTCCTTGATGATGTCATGTGAAAAAACACTCAAAAGTAATTTCCAAATATGAAAATGGTACTAGGAATGTCTCTGAGTAAACTGAATTAATTCATATACATTCTAGTGGTTCATTGGGTTTTTCCATGCAAGCTGACCATACCCCAGTGATCAGCTAATTAATAGGTGTTAAATTAAGGTCTAAGGTCCATTACATTTTTTGTAATATTTTCAGGAAGGCAACTTGTAGACAAAAAGTGCAATCAGCATAAATATGATAATAGAGATGATTCATTATGAAAAATAAGTAAATACATCGGTGGCCTACACACTGCTGTAGTTGTATTTAAGAATGGGTAAATGTATCTGAATGGTGACCACTAACAAGAGGTGGGGCTTGACTGAGGAAACACCAGTGAAACAGCAGCATGACGCATCCTGTCGCATTTCTCCTGCATGGAGATTCGTACGCAAGATTACCCAAACCTTATGAAGAGCACTGCCGATTTGTTGGCCCAGTTGTCAAACTGGAATGCATGAAAAGAAGAGCACTTAAGGCAGAAAACCATTAAAAACACAAATTATGCAGACAGCAGATTCCCCAAATTATCATCCACCCACAGCAATCGAACATTTTTTCCTACATAATTTCTTGCAAATGTCAGGGATGATGAAAACGTCGCAGCTAAATCGAGTTGAGCAACAGCTTTTGCAAGACAGGGGGCAAACGCCAGAGCAGAGATCAAAAATCCCCTTTATTTCTTTGAGAATATGAAAGGAGAGATTGGCATGTTATTGCCAACATGAATGGCTACAGTTATTGAAGGGAAGGTAGTGTACCATTATCACTAAACAGTTTATCCATGTTTTAAGGATTTGTTTGTGGTGTGAAGTCAAAAGCAGTGGACTTGCATGTATAAGCAACTCATCAATATTATTAAACACTACCTAGATTTAACTCCACAATAAAGAATTAAATTAATATCCAAAGTATGAGCCTTTGGGGAATGTGAATATGTATCCATGCATCCAGGACTAAATACAATGTGTAGTAAGCAGTGTTTATTTTCATCCACCATGGTTTTCCATTTCTCTAATCCCTTACTTTGTGAATAGATTGCATAATTATTTCTCCCAACAGTGTTACTGGGAAATCTTTCCACACATTCAACGTTTGAAACATTTTTCTAATGCAATTATAGAGAGTAATATAAATTAACAGGAATTGGAATCTTAAATCAACAAGACTCACCCCAGGAGATTTTCAATTAAATTAGTACTCAATATCAAGAAATAGCATTGCTCTAGATGTTACAGTGAACAAGGTATAATTGGCTTAAGGCATCTTGGATGACTTCCAAGGAAAATACCCCATGAGCATAAAAAGAAAATCTGAATTAAACGTACCTCAATACCGAACTTAACGATGTTGTCACTCCTCTTCCTTCTTATTTAATGCGATCATGATCGTGTTTAGGGGGATATTACTGAAATATGCCGGATTTCCTCCCCCTACCTCCCTTGTGGCACCCCAATTAAATGAAGATCTAGCAATATTAACAAGAATATCTTAAAACCTTGGTCAAAAGCACGTTATGAAGAGCATTCTAGGTTCACAATAGTGCTTCAGTGAAGTGGATATGGTGTCAGCGGTATGTTTGTAGGCATCACTATGAAATTACATCAACTGGGATTCTGACAAAATGCCTACAATTTAATCTCATAATGCCAAGCATGATCAAAACAGACATTTTGCACTTAAATTACTTTACTTGCATGCTTTTACATCTTAATCCATGACAGAGGGAAATGTATTTATACAGATGTCTGGATAATGATCACTACAACTTGAGCCAAATAAGCAGAGCTGCTAGGAACAAAAAGTTTGTAGGGAAAAAACAAACAAAAAAGATCTCACTGTGTATAATTACATAGCCATCAGAATAAATATATATGAATCTGTTTAACCACAGGAATTTATTTTTATTGTTGTAACATTTCATTTTAAGAAGAACCAACACAGCAAATAAAGTTGAGGGTCACAAAGATACTCCAGTTTTGGCTTTTATCACACCCCTTTCACAATAGACAAGATGTTCACCATATATCTAGAAACAAAACAAAGTTGCCAAATAAAGCAAATCTTTACACAACCACTCAGACACCTAAGTTAATGTTGATCTGCACTGAAATTAGCTGGCAGAGAACTGAAAATTAAATCCTAATAATAAACAATATATCAGCATTGTTATGAATCCCTTGTGACAGTAATGTATTACCTTTTTGTTTTTGCTGTACCACTAAAAATATCTGCATTTTTTAAGGCAAACAGCTGATCCATTTCTGGAGGGGAGGTGATCCATTTCTGGAGATGTGGTTAAAGTATACAGATAAACACAAAAATTTGGCATTAAAATAGATCAAGAATATTGAGCCATTGTTGCTATACACTGAGCAGTTTGGGGATTACTGGAGAGATAAGGAAAAGGCAGATGGCAAGACAAAAAAAAAAAATCAAAACAGGATTAAAAATTTGTGTCATAGCAGGTTTCTGACTATAGCAATACTGTTGCAGTTTCAAGCTCTAATTGTACAGTATAGAATTGAAGCAAATTCAGTAAAGAACTCTAGCTTGGTCAATATACACCAAAGCAAGTAATTATAACTATATATACAGAACGTGAATGATAAATACAGAATTAAAACAGTCCTGCTTTCTTGTCTTCTTCACTTTGAAAATGGCTGGCAACTCCTAACACAGTCCTACACGTTTCAAACTTCATGTAACCACAGTAGCCAGGGACTTCACCCACACAAACTGATTAAAATACTCAGATGACCTTGTAGTGTTTAATACAATTCAGTTTGAAGTCAAAAGGGCACAAACATAACAAAAATCAAATACAAAAAAAACAAATCACAACGGACCAAAAAAAAAAAAAATCAAATGCAAAGAGATATGAATACAATCCTCAAAACTCTCGTCTTTTAAGTGAATGTTAACCATTTCTGTTGGAGCCCAGACAGACTGCAGTTTTACAGGGATTGTGAAGAACTTGGGCCTCTCGCTCGAAGGACAGCCATCTAGTAAATGAGTCGAATTCTTGGGTTGGGCTGGAGTGGGGAGGTTAAGAAAAGGTTAGTAGGCCCAACCAGTCAAGTAGAAAGTCAAGAGCTCAGCAGCACCCCCCGCCCGCCTGTTGTCCTCCTTGGTTGCCCGCAAGTGTTGCGTTGGTTGCAGCATGCTGGGGTCCAATCTTAATGCCATTTGCCTAGAGAGACAAACAAGAATATACACAATCATTATGAATCTGTTTTAATGAAAGACAGGACATACAATCTCAGCTGATTCAGAAATGTGTAGAATAGGTAAGCTATAGAGAAACTTAAATTAGCCCTTTTATTATAAACAAAATCTCCCAGATTAAACGGCTTCACACAACATGGTACAAAAGACCAAGGCTAAAACTACACAATTTCTATGCAAACAAACTTCCTCGATTGTTAACTGGAAGAGAAACAAATCTCTTGAATCGAGGAACTTATTTTCCTATTTCAATGTAACTGTGAATTTTCTCAGTCAACAGCACTATGTTAATCTTTAAGGCAGTGACCTTGCCTAAATTGATTTGGATTGCAATTTAATGAAGATAAAATTAGATTAGTAATAAAGGTAATGTACAGTCTTTAAACATTATTGCTTTCATATTTTAGCAGTATTTATTGCCAAGTACAGATTACGAAATACAGCAGCCAAAACAAAAATGCCTTACAAATCCTTCTGCTAATAACGATTGGAGAAAATCAGGCTACATGTTTTCCACCCAAAATAGAACAAAACCTAAAACAAGGCTGTGGGCTGGACAACTGCACACATTTTTATTCCAATAATAGCTGTAAACTGAAAGAAATTAGTGGGTCAAGCCCAATCCCTAGCAGTACTAATAAATTTAGTTTTTGTGGAAGAAGCTATACAAGGGAAGGGCAAAGGAGTGTTCCATGTCATCAATAATTCCAGCAATCCCCAAAGACGTGGCAGCCCGCCAAGAGCCCACACACACTACATGCAGCCCTTTCATTTATCAAACGCACACATCTATCCTAACACATACTCCCTCAAGTGGATTTCAGCTCAAATACAGCAGTTCGAGAGACGTAACACAGTAGTTACTGAAATTAAGCTCTGAAGGAAACTTCACGTCACAGTAAATCTCAGATTTATAATGTTTGGCAGGGGTTCCACTACACCAGTAGCCTTGGGGTTTCTGGCAGTACCTCTCTATTGACATCAGCTGATGTGGTTTTGACTTCATGCCTCGAGTTTTTTTTCCCCTCTGCCTAATAAAAAGCATGCCCAATAGCTACGTGGGTCTCGCCTCCCCTAAGTTTGTAGTAAGTTTCTGAAGCAGCGGGAAGTTATGGCTTGGCTACCTGCCAGGTGAAGGTGGGCCAGTGGCTTTAAACAAACATGTCATGCCAAGCTTTCTTCAACAAGCCATGGATTTTGCTATAACTAGGCCTCACTTCTACTTTGCCTTAAAAAGATCAGTTGAATAATAACTTCATCAAATGGAGAACAACAGAAAAACATTTCTAAATCAAACCCCATTCCAGTCATTCACTCATTACAATACATTAGTCATCTTTATTTTATTTTACAAACATTTAAAGTGTACAGATTTACTTACAAAAAAATCTCCCAAATATACTTCATGTGCCTTTACAGTCAATTGCTTTTTTACTTTAACTACTTAGTGAAGCCTTCACTTCCCCATTCCCTCATTTACGCCATTTTGCTAATTAACTTACTTAGATCAATTACTTAGATGGGCAAGTTTGAATGAATTAAAAGAAAAGGAGTTGCTCAGCCATCATCATACATGCTTTGTAAAGTAAAGGAAACTTGGGAGATTACAGATCACTTCCAGCTTTCAAAAATCCATAGATCTAGAGTCATAAGTGCTAAATAATAACTCAAGGTCTCCACACTTTGCAAGACATGAGTTTCTCTACAAGTCTGTCATGAAACATATATACTAAAAATACTCCAACTTTGATACAAAGCAATTAGTTGTAATGAGACTGGCTTCTATTAGTGGGTTAACTGTAGCAGGAAGAAAGGGCCAGACTGATTGCTAATCTGTAATAAATTTAGAGTTGGGCCCACCATACGTCAGTGTGAGACTGGAGTTCACAGCAATGAGAGAAGGGCAATGTTATGTCATTAACCATTTCCCCTCCCCTCTATTACTGAACCTCTGGAGTCTCGGCTCTCTCGGTTGTCAGCAGCTTTCCCTTTGCATTAGACCAGTCTATAATTGTACTGTACGCTACTATGGCAAAAGTTATTTACCCTGAGAAGCATTTCAAAAGGGCTAAACAATCCTAGTAAAGTCAGTGGAGTGGGCTGGGCTGGGCTGGGCTGGGCTGGAGGACTTGAATGCTTTATTTTGTCAATTATTTCACAAACCTGTTAAATACGGCAAAATAGATGGATAATTTGTTCAGGCTACATTATTATGTAAAGAGATAGTGTACAGTTATTGTACTGACTGGGCCGGCACCATGCACACAAATTAAGATTTTGTGATACCTCGTGTATTCAGGTGGGTATTCTGAAACAATTCTCATTTTATTGTAGAAAAGTTTATTTTTCCCTGCTGATTTCTGAATATTTCTAACAACACTAAACACACATTATGGTGAATAGTTCATATAAAAACATTAATTAGATCAAGAGGCAATGGAAAATCTTTGCTGGTGTCTTGATGCATTGATATTCATTTAATGATTACCTGAATGTGTGTAAATTGAAGAAAATGTAGTAAACCTGCCGACTGAAGATCATAATATGCAAACAATTATAGTTTAATGATAATTTACTGGAAAACCTACCTCGTTATTAATATCAAAGACGCCTTCTTGGATCTTCTCATAAATCTCCTTGGCTGTGTTGATAAATGCCTAAAATGTAATAGAAAAAACATTAAAATGGAGAAACATACAGGTCAGAATACAGCTCATAGGTCACCAATCACTCTTAAAAGGATTATGCTACTGACCTACATAACTATGATCAGAAAAAGCAAGCAAGATGGATAGATACAATATCATTGCTTACTCTTTGTCATGTCAGCTTCCAACTGCACTATTGCAAGTGCATGGTGTGCCACCACAAATAATTACAAAACAGGAACCTACTTGGCTGTGTAATAAAAACAATTCAGCTAGAACATGTAAAGTGTAAATTAAACTGTGTAGTAAAGAACTCTCTCATATTGCTGGCATCCAGCATTATTACAAAACCATTTCCACAGAACAGACACGACCAGCTGAATGACAGCAGCAGATCTGGATTTTCCAAGGTTCACACACAAAGACGAGTCGTACCCTCTGCTCCTGACCTCTGTGCTTTACTGGTGCACACTCCAATTGAAAAAAATAGCACAGTTCATCAAGAGAAATAAATGGGGCTTCTTCTTAGTCCTACCCTGGAAGCATTTAACTGCTGAACTTGCCACCAGAGCTTTGTTTCCTAATTAACAGGACTGATATGTTTTCACCTATAAAGGCCTTACAGCTCCCAAGAGTAATCAATCTACTGCAGCTCAATTACTGCACCAAGCACGGAGCACAGGCAGTGAAGGAGACTTAAACGACTGCGGCAGGCACAGGAAGATATGAATATGCATAAACTCTAAGTGGGTGATCGAAACATCATACAGGGTCAGGAGAATTCACAGCAAACTAATGAGATGAATTAATCACTGAGGGTGTTCAGGGTGCTTCCAGAAATGAACACATTTTCAAACACTTTCAGATCTTAAGTATGTGAGACTGGCTTTTAGCCAATGCTGAATTGATTCTTTCTTCTCACACTCTGAAATGTTAACATACACATAAGAGGGATTCCCTAACAAACAGTACACCTGTTATCAAAGAGGAGATATAAACGGAGCTGATCTAACCTGCCTGCAGTGCAATTCATATTCCTGCAAGGCTACATGCTTCTCCTGGGGATGCCCACTCCGTCACTCATAAACCAGAACATTAAGCAGCTGAGTGTGATGGGTTCAGATAAACATGCACTTAACTGCTACATGTAACATTAACCCGGGTCTGGCATAATGTAAAAGATTTGCAGTACGCTCAATTACAATTACAATTACATGCCACTCTGGGGGATTTTAAAATACTGCTCTGCCATTACAACAGACATACGTTTATATCTATACATTATATACATACACATTTAAAAAATACTGCAGGGGCTTAAGCCATATTTGCCCCAATGTGCTTGGTGATGGGTCAAATCTCTTACTATTAGCCTTTTTGGGGGGGACCAATGTCTGCAGTACTGTTCTCCCAAGATACACCGATCAGCCATAACATTATGAGCACTGACAGGTGAAGTGAATAACACTGATAATCTCGTTATCATGGCACCTGTCAGTGGGTGGGACATATTAGGCAGTAAGTGAACATCTTGTCCTCAAAGTTGATGTGTTAGAAGTAGGAAAAATGGGCAAGAGTAAGGATCTGAGCGACTTTGACAAGGGCCAAATTGTGATGGCTAGACGGCTGGGTCAGAGCATCTCCAAAACTGCAGCTCTTGTGGGGTGTTCCCGGTCTGCAGTGGTCAGTACCTATCAAAAGTGGTCCAAGGAAGGAAAAACGGTGAACCAGTGACAGGGTCATGGGCGGCCAAGGCTCATTGATGCACGTGGGGAGCGAAGGCTGGCCCGTGTGGTCCGATGCAACAGACGAGCTACTGTAGCTCAAATTGCTGAAAAAGTGAATGCTGGTTCTGATAGAAAGGTGTCAGAACACACAGTGCATCGCAGTTTGTTGTGTATGGGGCTGCGCAGCCGCAGACCAGTCAGGGTGCTCATGCTGATCTCTGTCCACTGCCGAAAGCACCTACAATGGGCACGTGAGCATGAACTGGACCACGGAGCAATGGAGGAAGGTGGCCTGGTCTGATGAGTCACGAGTTCAAGGTGTTGACTTGGCCTCCAAATTCCCCAGATCTCAATCCAATCGAGCATCTGTCGGATGTGGTGCCAGATACCACAGCACACCTTCAGAGGTCTAGTGGAGTCCATGCCTTGACGGGTCAGGGCTGTTTTGGCGGCAAAAGGGGGACCTACACAATATTAGGCACGTGGTCATAATGTTATGGCTGATCGGTGAATGTTCACTGTGTGCAGAAACCTGATTTGTAGCACTCATGAGCACACAGCCCACTGGGGAAGAGGGGTTCTTCAGGTATTCATGTTCATTCACACAGCAAAGACTCCAAAATACTTTATCTTGACAGGGAAACACTTAAAGCTATAAAAATAATGTCTGGAAGTAGAAGGATAGTGCCAGCACAGCCTGAGATCTGAGAAAACCGTTAGTTTTAGTCTTCAGTTCAAATGCGACAGAGACTGTATACTGCTGGGAAAGTAAGTTATCTCAAAACAGGAAAGACTGAAGTCAATTTAGAGGAGTGTGTGGTAAGAAGATAAATTCATAGATTGTGTGTCTAGACAATGGCAGACCCAATTGTCAGGAAACAAAGACTTCTTCTGAAAGGAAAGATTGGATTTACTCACAAAAATGAAACAGACATTAAGATTTGAAGTGGCTGAAATGCACTGTAGATACAAAAATATATTTTTTAATACGGTAGTGCTGGATATGCAAAAAAGATGCTTCAAAATACCATTTTCCATCTTGTCAAAGCACGGGTTGGCTCTAGTGACACAGAAGCGACTTGTTTGTAGTCTAAAGTAGGAACTGGAGACTAGGCACCATCCATTACAGGGCTCTGGGTGGTTATCACACAGGCAGTGAACTCCCTTTTAAAATGCAAAGCAAAGCTGGCACCATCACTGAGAGATGACAATTCGCAGAGTAGATGGAAGAGGAATACCTCTGACAGATAGGACCCGTCTTTATAAATATTTGCAATCCCCAGCGCAATAACCAGAGAGGTGGACATTATCAAGTGGATGCAGCTGCATTCTGTTCAGTTTTGAGAGCATCTGCTGAAAGCCAAGCTTTTACACCTTGTAACATTTAAAAGCTCCCCCATACGTTTTAAAATAGGTCAGGTTTTAAAGAGTGTAGGACATGCACTGTTCTCTCCATTGATGCAAATTAAATCACCATCGTCCAAAAATAATAAAAATGAGATTAGATAATGAGATATGGGTAAATAAGTCAACAAGCACTGAGAACACATACTGGGGAAAGCTGTAGAAGTGGAAAGTGAACAGATTAAAATCAAATTTAGCTATTTCCAGATTTGCTTTTAAAGTAGTTCAGGGCTAACACCCCCACAGAAAACAACCTTATACCTTCCCTTGAGTGTGAACCAGGTTACGCACAGACTACTTAATTTACTTCATGTCTTTCACATCCGATTTAAACAGAGAAGAAACATTTCAGGTAGGTTATAAAATAATGGATTACAGATCACATAAAAGTACAAAATGTGCTTTAGGAAAAAAAAGTCCTTCATAAATTATAGATTGTAAAGAGTTAACAAGTATGTTTGGAGTTCTATGCTCGTGGTTTATTTTAGTATATGTTGAAGCTATTTAGGGTTTATTGTCAGAGGATTAAATGAGGATGTTACATACTTTTGCAAAGCTTCCAGAAAAGCTTTTCTGAAAAGTAAGGCACTGTTTTATACTGAAAGAATATGATCTTTAGGTATGTAAAAGATGCATCTTAATTCATCTTTCAAATCTGTTTGAGCAGATATGGCAATTGTCTTATTTTTTGCTGCCATCTAGTGGCAAATAGTTTCCTTATTACAATAGTTGTGCTTTATTTCCTCTTCAGACAAAAACGCAAGGAGACACGTCAATGTATGTGTGAGAACAGGAAAGCTACATTTGTGAGCAAGCCAATAGTATGAACAATAATATATCACTATATAGTGAATGACTGAAAAACAAGTGACATTATGTGAAGTATGACCGACTTCCAGAATTCCCCTTATATTTGAATAATCTAAATTCAGATGTATTCACCCTGGTATTGATAGTCACATTTCGGTATATAAAAGGCAGAACTTGCAGAACTGAAATAAAAATGAATTATTTTTTCTTTTGTAGCATCCTCCTTTTTGACCTCATTGTGGCTTTAGTTTCCTAATTTGCATTGTTTTTTTTTAAGTAAGTCACACTCAGAATCTTGTTTTCATTCTCTGAAACATGTTTGCAGTTTACGAGAAGTCTCCTTGTGGCTACCTTCATGCAAACATCTCTTAAACCCAAGGAAACCCTGATTTAACTTAAAGGGGTGTATTTACAGGAAGAGCCTGTAGGATGAGAAAACACTTAGTTATCTCTTGACAAACAAGTTGTACGTAAGAGTATTACTTTTACTTTAAAAAAAAAATAAAAAACTACCCACGTTACTTTCACAGATGGTAGGAGTCTATGAATGACTAAGTTTGTGGTAAAGGATTATGTTGTGCTTTCATAGCTCTTGATTCCCAAGAATTTAACATTAACTGATGTTAATGAAGTTCCGTTATTACATTTTTGGAAGGAAATAATAAAATAAAATACCGCAAAGAGGCTTAACTTATTAAAAACACACAAAAAAAAAACCCAACTAATTCATCCCTGATCCAAATGTTCAGATCAAAAACAGTATTCACATTTTACATACAATACAATAGTTACAACTTAAATAGCAATTACCTCTTCTACATTGGAAGCTGTTTTAGCAGAGGTTTCCATAAAGATAAGACCGTGTTCTCTGGCAAAGGCCTCTCCTTCCTCTTTCTTCACCTCTCTCCGTGACTCCAGATCACTGAAATAGTTCAAACCAGTCCAGTCTTTAAGCACTTGTTAATGTTAATCATTGAGCACAGTATTTAATTGAAGATTATTGCCCACATCTTTCCTAGAGAATTATAGATCATTGGTACACATTAATCATTTCTTCATACTCCATAAATCTTGTTAATGAGATGCACCACATTTCTGCTAACTGTCCTGTATCTGAATGGGATTTTACTTCCTGAATTGTATTATAAATTTTTCTGCATTGTTTATTGAATGACCGTACAAACAAGATCAATGACTATCACGACGTACCTCTTGTTTCCGATGAGCATGATGACCATATTGGAGTTGGAATGTTGGCGTGCATCTTCTAACCAGGTCGTCAAGTGGTTAAAGGTGTCCCTTCTGCAGCAGACCGACAGCATGGACACCACACATTACATCCCACACAACACACCAGTGCAGTTATTAAACTACAGATCTGTACGATTTGGGGAAGATACTGAGTAGAATAAAATCACTTCACGTGCAGTACTTTAACTACCCTGTATGCTGGCAGAGACATAGCTGATTAGTTTATTATTTACCATCTGACTAGGTGCAGCTAGAAAAAGCTCATTAGCATTCACATTTTATACATGATAGAACTGCAAAAAACAGCGAACACAAAGTGTGGAAGTTATGAGTTTGCTTGTATAAAGAGGAAAAATCAATAGAACTATTCCACATTTAGAAACCCGGTGGAAGTGTACTTCCAGCCTCAATACAAGAATAAAGACTCAGTTTAGCTTAAAATATACATCATACCATACACTGTGGTGTTTTAATCACTGAACGTATACATGTATTTAAAGTCTGAAAAACAAACTTCTACCAAAGCAAACTAAATATTGTATTGTTAGCAGAGAATGCAAAAAAACATTCAAAGCCCTTGAAATATGCAATATTTCTTCCTGTGCTCTGTTACTACTCATTTGCCTGGCTGACTGACAACATACAACACTGAATTATGTGATAAAGCATAAACTTGCAAAACATTGAAGGACTGATATGAACAAAAGGAGTCTTACCTTGTGATATCATAAACTAAGAGAGCTCCAGCAGCACCACGGTAGTAGGACCTTGTGATGGACCTGAAAGACTCCTGGCCGGCCTGCAAGACAATGTCTCGAATCTTAGCTTCTGAACAGCATGGCCAAAACAAAATAGAGGTTTATGCCTCTTCAGCACCGGATCTTTAAAATACAAACAGGGACTCATCCCGTCACCTTTCAGCAATCGCAGATGCACACTGCCTACCAACATCCAAGAAGGGCAGCCATACACGAGGGCCACTGTTGTGCACTGTCATTCTCCCTGTACAAAACCCCTCTCAACTCTCCCAGGCCATCCTTGACAACCCAATTTACTGAATGGCTTCACAATACATTAATCATTATCGCAGTGCAGAATGGACTCCTAGCAACTACACTGTGAAGGAGCCCCTGAAAGCAAGCAAATAACCCAGAGCTCCACATTTGAATTCAATAACCCACTCCCCGGGCAGCTGTTGACATTAGAATAAATAAAGGCCATTGTAAATAAATGATGAATGACACTTTTATGCGCACCATCTGCCAGAGTAAAGGTTGCAGGAAGGCCAAGGATGCAGATTTGGTGTGTTACATCATACACCGCACCCATCCACAAGGAGTTTTTAGCTGGGTAATCATGTTAGCATGGACAAAATCTAATCTCTCTCTCTCTCTCTCTCTCTCTCTCTCTCTCACACACACACAATATATATATATATATATTTTTTTTTAATCCACTGTTTTTAGATCCTTGCATTTATTGCTCCCACTTCAAAAATATAAATAAATACAAGGCAGAGCTCAAAATTGAAATTCTGAAATACAACTGAAATGAGAGTAAAATTTAGTAGCATATCCTGAATAGGAGACGAAGGTGCATTTAATCAATCAGCGGTGCATATTGTTTTCTTTTTTGAAGGTACACCTACTATACTACACTTCTATTTAGTGAATGGATATTAAGACACCCACACATGACAGAATTAAACTGTAGTGTACAGAGGTATACGTGCAGGGGTTTTCCAGGGTTATGCTATATAGTAACAAGTGACTAATGTTAGTTTGAACTGTATCAGTCACATCAGAGAGTCATGTGTCAGAAGGCATCATACAACCTTAAAAGACCCGATTCATAAGCAAATGTAATACAACTCTGAATCACTGACTCCAAAAACACAATCCAAATTATTTGACAAGTCTCTTATATATGATATGTGACATTAATTAATTAAGGCTGTGTAGGGGGAGAGAGTACAAATGTTCCAGCTAATGAAACCAATTTTTCCACTTTGTACAATTAAGAGCAAAAAAGTGTTATTTTACAAAACCATTAAATGTTAAGAGTCGGCTCAGAAAGTCCCCACTTTAATCATTATCCGCAGACCTTCTAAAACAGACACATTGTTGGCTAATAAATGTGTGGTTGAGCAGCCTACAAATTCACATGAAACTGCTACAAAGCACCACACGAGAACAGGAGTTGGTAAAGCAATTTAATAATCCCTGCAAGGGGGACTGCTATGGGCACATGCCAGTGAATGATATGACTCTGGGTGAAATGAAATGAATGTGGCAAGCAGCTGAAAATAAGTGAATGAGCAATGATGTTAGGATCAAATGTAACTGACTTTTCATTTCAATTGAAAACGTTTAATTCCCAGCAGCGTAGTCTTGTATTGGTTGTGGGAAAACTGACCAAAGTAGGAAAGTTGAGTTTTGTATTTTTCTTGGTATCACTGCTCTGCAGTCAGAAACATGGTTCCCACTTTCAACTTCTATACTTCCTGCTTATAAAATAATTTCCTCTCTAAAATTGTTTAAGTACTCCACACCCTCCATGGCTGTCCCTAAAGATTCAAAGATACACATACAACTTCTTTGAAGCACGATCCCTTGTGTAGCACATTTTCTTAACCAGACTTGCTACTGTTTGTCAAATTCAGCATGACAATGCGAGAACAAAAGCAGAATATACAGACTTGGCTGAAAGTATTGGTACCCTTGCATTTTGTCATCCATACATGTATGTTTGTGGTTTGCAGTGGAACAAAGCACACAAACTGTGAAAAGAACTGCATTCTTGCTTATTCTATAAAGACAATTCTAAAATGGCCTGGACAAAATTATTCATACAATTATTTCATATAACTTCTAAACGGTATTGTAGTGATACCTCAAGCAGACCATTCTCTTTTAATTAGTATCACAGGTGTCTTGAATCACATTATCACTAATTTCTGCGAGTTTAAATGGAGAAAAGTACTCACTCTGCTGTTTTGTGTCACTGTGTATATCACACTGAACATGGAAAAGAGAGGGAAAACCAGAGAGTTGTCTGACCATCTCTAAAGAGCTTGATGTTCCTGTGAACACTGTTGCCAATATTAAGAAGTTTAAGAAGTCTGAATGAAAATGGGCTCCATGGTAGAAGACCTCTCTCTAAGAGAGAAACACAAAAAAGCCTGGCTGGAGTTTGCCAAAACGCATGTGGACAAGCCAAAGTCCTTCTGGCAGAATGTCCTTTGGACAGATGAAACAAAAGTAGAGCTTTTTGGTAAATCGCAACAAGTCCATGTTCACTGGGGGAAAAAAAAATGAAGCTTTCAAAGAAAAGTACCGCTCAGTGATGTTTTGCGGTTGCTTTGCTGCCTCTGGCACTGGGTGCCTTGAACCTGTGCAGGGCACGGTGAAATCAAAACATTATCAAGGCTTTTGAAGCAAAACATACTGCCCAGTGTCAGAAAGCCGTGTTGTAGGTCATGGGTCCTCCAGCAAAAGAATGACCAGAAACATACCTCAAAAAGCACCCAAGAATGGATGAGAAGAAAACACTGGACCGTTCCGAAGAGCTACATACAGTATTTGATTGCAATTATTGTCTCTAAAGGCTGTGCAACAAAATATTAGGTTAATGGTCCCAATATTTTTGTCCGTGCCATTTTCATTGGTTTTACTATTTAAAGTAATATGTTACATCATAAATCAAAAGCAAAGTGTCTGTTCTATTGAATGTGAAATAAAGTATGGTGGATACCAAATACTTTTGTCAATTTCTACTTAGTTCAGAGAAAATTGTGTTTTTATTTATTTATTTATTTTTTTAAGTGGAAGGGTACCAACACTTTTGGCCACATCTGTACATCCCTGGTAAAAGAGAACATTAAAACAAAAATGAGAGGGGCTACCCCCATTTATTTTTATTTCCTAACTATTTAGTGGGAGTTTAATTAGAGTATACAACTAACAATGACGTAAAAAGTACAAACATGCCAAATACACGTGAAATTAAAGTTTACAAAGCCCAATACAAAAAGCAGTTTAGTTGGTCTATTACAAAATATAACAATTTTTCTTCAATATGTTGGACATAAAAAAATTAGGCATTTGCAGGCCTCTTGGTATGAGACAAATGCAAATCCCAGAGGGTTAAAAGTACAGTCCTGGGAATGTTCTCTAACCATATGGTTCACTTAATTTCATACAGAAAAAGACAAAAAACAAAATGAGAAAAACAACAGGACACAATTAAGTCAATCAAGTATTGTTGCAGAAAATCTAATTAAAAATAGAAGTGACAACCCCCCTCCTGCCACCACATCTGAAGTCTGCTTGAGCGATGGAGGTTGAACAAAGAACCCACCTACTTCAAAAAGGCATTGGGCCACTGGGATTCACTGTAATGCTAAGAAACATTTTCCTTAAACAGCTACAAATACACCTAATAAGAAAGAATGAGACTGGGAACTCTAGAAAGTTCATCGTAATTCAGTATTAATTTTATGTTCATTACATATGAAACATTCCAGTTCAATTTTCAGCTCTACTCTTTGTATAACATTTTACCATGTAGTTTGTCTCCATCTACCGGCTAAAATGAGTCATTCATTGCTTCATTACAAATGGAAACAGCCTTTTAAGTTACTCACTATGAATCGATATACTCTGTTACAAGCTGCTTTGAGATTTTGAAGATCCTTCTTTAAATCACTGTGTGGGACTTACTTGGTTTTAATCTGATTTTCCATAATCCTCACAGTGAAATATCCAGTTTATAAATGTATAAAAATCCTTTATATGTTGTAAATGCTGTCCTATTTGGAGTGGAAATAAAATAATGGTTATACTGTGTCCATATTGTATTAGTCTTGTAGGTTAGCATTCTTACCCCAAAGCATACTAAGGTGAAAAAGGTGAATAGGAAAGATACTTACAGTATCCCAGATTTGAAGTTTTATCTGTTTTCCATCAATAGTGATCATTCGTGCCCCAAATTCTACACCTGTTGGATTAAAAACAAACCCAAAAAAAAAATGTAAGACCAGCTAAACAAGTCTTTACATAAAAACTAGAGATCTTTGAGAAACAGAACTCTATAACACTATAAACAGACACAGGATTCTGATACATGAAAAATAAGTGTATATAAAGCATTAGCTGCAGGAAATGTTTAATTTATATATTAATCAAGTTAAGATGGCAAAAAGCAGAGATTTGAGAAATATAGTGGTATACACCTCCATGTGATGCTTCTACTGTTAAAACAGCATCACAGTGATTTTGTTTTAATTTTTCACACCCTGACAAGGTTGTAAACTGTCCAATGCAATTGACTTCTGATATAGATCAAGTAGTGAAATGCTCTTACCAATAGTGAGGTCATGAACAGGTTGAAACCTCTTATCTGTGAACTGTAATAATAAACATGATTTCCCCACTCCTGAAAAACAAAATCATGACAGTGATTAGAAACTTTAATTAGAGAAAAACATCCAAACATGGTGACCATCATAAAAAAAAACTAAAAAACAAAATAAGTTTTTATGAGAATAGAGAACCATGACTATTCTCACATTATTGAGCAGTCAATTCTAGCTGGTGTGTATAATTATTTGTGAATTATAACAGTTCATTCAGTCAGTTGATGCAAGTCTGAATTAGTGGTTAAACAATTTTAAAACACACTGGAAATTAAAAATCAATACAAAGAACAGTAGCAACACAAAATGTGCTCCAGCATCTTTACAACAACAGAATTACAGTATGTGGAGCTACAGCAGACCAGTATCCTGACCACTGACTGGTGGTTCAAACACTTTTATAAAGAGGCATTTATATCAATATAGATTCCATCACTAATGTATAGATTGACAGCAAACGTACTTCTGTGGTGTGCTATACAGGGTGTGCCAGAACTGAAATGGCTTACTAATCATGCTGAAAAGAGGCATATAGAGAAGGCTCAGTGGATCCTAATCTTATCATTGTATCCACAGTACATAGCAGATAGATTACACCACTCCTTTAGGCCACATGAATACCACACCCTCCTGTACAATAAGAAAAACTAAAAATGAACGCCCTGTAGATATGGCCCGTGGGCAACATGTCATTCATGAAAATAAAACTAAGACTGTTTCAGGTTATTTTGTGTTGCATTAAATTCAACTGTCCTTAGTCACAAGAATTCCCTTGATGCAGATGAATTTGACTTGCCAAAAGCAATGAAGAATTTATGAAGAAGTGATCATTTTCCTGAGTAAATCTATCCACCTTTATTGAATATTTAACATGATTAACATACTGTTTAGGTGAACATCAATCTCAAAGAATATCTATGAAAGTTTATAATTTAAATATATGGATTTACAACCATGCACTTGAAATTGTGGCATCAAGCAGCAAGCCTCTTACTTTTGTTGATGTGAAGGTAAGATTGTTACACAAACAATAAAGTAGACGTTATGTACTGCAAAGGCCTGGATTGTGAAGTTGTCTGTAACAACTGTTGTACTATGATAGTTTGCAGACTAGCGGCTTTTCTAGGAACAGCAGTCAACGCCTTTTTCTTCCAAACCACAGTAGTCAGCTGTGCACAGCTGTGAACCATGTGTTACCACATCTGGAAGCTTATTGAGAATGGCTACACCAGTTCAGAAAACAAAAAAGGGGGTTTCCAATAAACTGGTTTACAATTTCTACTACTGTAGACTGATTTCAGACTTACTGAATTACTATTTTATTACCAGGATTATGAACTCAATAAACACTTGAAATTCAAAAGTAACAATGTTTTCCCATTGAAAAGCTTTCTGGGATACAGTGGAGTTCTGGTTTAAGTATTAAATCCTACCCTACTATGAAAATGGCCTGCCAAGAATATAAAGACTACACAATGTACACTGCAATGTAGACTACACAAACAATCCTACAATTCATATTTCAATGTGATCAATTTGGATTTACAATTATATTTTCCAAAGATTCATCAACAGTGAAATGTAAAGAGGCAACAATCACAAATACAATTATTACATGTTTGTCACAATGCAGAAGAACAAGGTAGCTAACACTTTAAGGCAACGTTTTTAATTATTTAATTTATTTGCAATCTTCAACAATTTATAAAGCAATAAATCCAGAGACAATGTGTTTTTGAGCAGTCACTTTAAAATTACTGAAACAGAAAATGTAGCTATAATTGATCAATGAATAATAATGATAAATAACAGAATAATAAATAATTCAAGGTTTTTTTGATTTTAAGATCACAAGCAACCAATAAAAGACATTACAATACCTCCAGGTCGCTTTAATACACGGTTTCCAACAGCAACAGCTGTTGCTAAGCTAGGCACTGATGTTGTGCTGATGTGGAACAAAATGTAAAGAAACAACATAACTGAACATTTCTCCAATTAAATAGGCCTATATTGTGGAAATTGTTACTTCATATAAGATATGGAACCAATACAAATAAATTAAAAAATATATACCATAAAACTTACATTAAACACCCTGGCATTTATCCAAATAAAAAGAAGCACCGGCGTCAAATGGAGACCGGCGTTTGTATTAAACGTTGATAAATAAAAAGACATTGCAGACTCATGCATGACAAGAGCCTGGAAACATTGCTTCATTGTAGAAGTAGACTAATAGGCCAGGCTTTTATTATTATTTAATAATTTGCTTTCCAAAGATGCAAACAAATCACATTCAATGTATGTAACTACACACTGGATTGAAAACAAGACACTGGTAATTCTGTCTAAGATTCGATATACTGTGAACTCTCACTAAAACAAAAAGCAAACAAAACTGTGGAAATATGCTTTAAACCAAACCATCAACATTATACTTCATTAATGCATTGTTTATGTCACTCAAAGTTATGGAGTTAAAGTGAGAAATAAATTAATAAAAACACGTGATGGTGTTTTTATAAATTAAAATATGGTATATATATTTACTGAAAACAAGAAAGATGCATAACGCTATTTATTAGAGACCGGCTGCTATTTGAGACCCGGTGAGTATTGGAAGTTTTACATTTGTACAGGATGTTTTATGGGAATGAATGGACTGAGCTCAGTAATTTTCTTTTACCGGAAGAAAGTGATTTTCCTCTGCTGCACGCTCTGAAGATGTAATTACTCCTCCATTAACACTGTGGTGGACGCAGGAGAACAGGTGCTTTGCAAAGCCAATTCTACAGGTTTAGTGAAGTCTAGGGGAACGGTTCAAGATCTGACACAACTCAGCGTGTGAATTGTGTTAATGGTGGACATCCCAAATGTAGGTGTTTGAAAGAAGTCAAAAACTAGGGAGGAAATGCCACCAATGAATTCAAGTGTCAGGTATCCATGAGTGAAGCAACATATTAGATTCCCTGAATTCTTTCATGATATAAATTAAAATACCCTATGTGTAAAAGACAATATGAAGTTGAAAGATACCTTTAAAAAAAAAAAAAAAAAAAAATAACCAGAAAGGAACTCACTAAAAGCTAATCAAAATGCCCTTTGATAGTTCACCAAGATGCAATATAATGTTTTGCTGACATTATAATGACAAAATCAAAAAAGTATTCCTTTGATTTTGAGGTAATCCCCTTTTTTGGGTGTAAAATAACTGGCTACAAGAGACCACTTGGGTGCTGCGGGTTCAGCACAAAATCAGACAGCATGCACACAGTTCAAGGCATGCATATACACTTCACCAAGTAAACCATCTACTCTGATATATACAGTGGGTCCTTGCAATTCATCGACTCGTTGTTTTGCAGAGTCGTCACTAATGACTATAGGACGTTTTATCATTAATTGTTGTTTTTCGTCCAGTCGACGAGTCGACGGTGGCTTTTGACGTTATTTAACCAATTGCAGAGACTGTGAAGGTACAAAATAAGTATTTTACACTAAATCTTAATATCATAACTGTTGCTAGACTCCCAGCCATCCCACAACGCCATGTGTTCTCAGCCTGTGAACAGTGATCATGTGCGTTTTTGTTACTGAGAATGCAAAGTTGCTGGCAATGTAACAGGAATCCTCTCTCCACTGCCACTGCTGCTTTGTCAGTCAGTGGACCGTGGACATAGCTTAATTTGTTCATCTGTGTTAATGATTTACATTTATACTAAAAAGCATTGTGATTGTTTTATTTTTCCAACTGCATTTTCCCCTTTAATATAATTGTATTGTTTGAGGAATAGAGAAATAAAAGGTTTTTTTTCAGTTGAACTTGAGAACTTAACAGACTAGACAAAGATGAGTCCATGCAAAAAAGTACATCTGAATTCGGTGTGGGGTGAGTTACAGTTGGTGACTGAAAGAAGAAAAGCGTTAGAAATGTGGTATGTTTTGTCATACTGTAGGAGTTTAATTGACTGAAATGTATTTCTTCAATAGCTTTGCACTCTTAGGTTAGTTGTACTGATTAATAAAAACAATTTTATACTTGTACTGCAAATGTAATTTGTCGTGTCCCCCCCCTCAAATTTCTGCATTATCTGACATTTTCGGTAATCCGACCAATTATCTGTCCAGTTTAAGTTGGATAATTGGGACTCTACTGTCCTACTATATTGGCTGTGTTAGAACTTTTACTATCATCACATTATCAGAATCATGTTTTCATTGGTTACATACATTTCTATTAGGCTTTAGACCTAAAGACAATTCTTATTTCAATGTTTATGAAATCTAACAGCTTTGTTAACCTTGCACACAAACTGTATTCCTCAATGTACAAATTGCTGTGTTCATGATTACAATTTCTTAAACATCTGAGGGACTGGGCATTTTTCTTTATACTCATCCATGTATTCACAGTTTATTTTATGGAATGTATTTTATATTAAGTCTTGTTCTTTCTTAACAGTTTTATTTGAATTTTACAGTCAGTGGCAAAAACCCTTGACTACACTAAACTATGTAATTTAAATTAAAAATTAAACAACCATTCCAATAAGCTGTAGTATCAGAAATTGAGAATTGCCTCTAGTACACTCTGTACATCTGACAACTATTAAACATGTGGACATAAAATATAAAGAAATCAGATGATAATCATTCTTGTGATCTTATGTGAGGCGTCGTGTTAAGCTAAGTGAAGTATTACAAAACACTAGTTGTAATGAAGCCAAAATTAGGTGATGGCTGTTGACTAAAACAAAGGTGGGATTACTAGCACCATTATTATAGAGTACTATTTTAAATGATAGGTATTGTGTGTTAAATGTATCAAAAAATCTAAAGGATAGAAATCCAGTCTGAAGAGGCTGTATGGCCACTGCATGTCCATTTCAAAACAATCAACTTTAAAGCAGAAGCATTCAGTGTAAGAAAGTAGTAATAGTCTTGGCTGTATTTATCAACAGTAAGATGCTGCAATATTTCATGTTTGTTACAAATCAGAAAATAAAGTTGACATGGATGTGGCAGGATAGAGGGACCACTCAAATGTTGGCATTCATTGACACAAACAAAAAATATATATTACACATATAACATATACAGTGAGGGAAAAAAGTATTTGATCCCCTGCTGATTTTGTACGTTTGCACACTGACAAAGAAATGATCAGTCTATAATTTTAATGGTAGGTGTTTTTTAACAGTGAGAGACAGAATAACAACAAAAAAATCCAGAAAAACACATTTCAAAAAAGTTATAAATTGATTTGCATGTTAATGAGGGAAATAAGTATTTGACCCCTTCGACTTAGTACTTGGTGGCAAAACCCTTGTTGGCAATCACAGAGGTCAGACGTTTCTTGTAGTTGGCCACCAGGTTTGCACACATCTCAGGAGGGATTTTGTCCCACTCCTCTTTGCAGATCCTCTCCAAGTCATTAAGGTTTCGAGGCTGACGTTTGGCAACTCGAACCTTCAGCTCCCTCCACAGATTTTCTATGGGATTAAGGTCTGGAGACTGGCTAGGCCACTCCAGGACCTTAATGTGCTTCTTCTTGAGCCACTCCTTTGTTGCCTTGGCTGTGTGTTTTAGGTCATTGTCATGCTGGAATACCCATCCACGACCCATTTTCAATGCCCTGGCTGAGGGAAGGAGGTTCTCACCCAAGATTTGACGGTACATGGCCCCGTCCATCGTCCCTTTGATGCGGTGCAGTTGTCCTGTCCCCTTAGCAGAAAAACACCCCCAAAGCATAATCTTTCCACCTCCATGTTTGACGGTGGGGATGGTGTTCTTGGGGTCATTCCTCCTCCTCCAAACACGGCGAGTTGAGTTGATGCCAAAGAGCTCGATTTTGGTCTCATCTGACCACAACACTTTCACACAGTTCTCCTCTGAATCATTCAGATGTTGGCAAACTTCAGACGGGCCTGTACATGTGCTTTCTTGAGCAGGGGGACCTTGCGGGCACTGCAGGATTTCAATCCTTCACGGCGTAGTGTGTTACCAATTGTTTTCTTGGTGACTATGGTCCCAGCTGCCTTGAGATCATTAACAGGATCCTCCCGTGTAGTTCTGGGCTGATTCCTCACCGTTCTCATGATCATTGAAACTCCACGAGGCGAGATCTTGCATGGAGCCCCAGACCGAGGGAGACTGACAGTTATTTTGTGTTTCTTCCATTTGCAAATAATCACACCAACTGTTGCCACCTTCTCACCAAGCTGCTTGGCGATGGTCTTGTAGCCCATTCCAGCCTTGTGTAGGTCTACAATCTTGTCCCTGACATCCTTGGACAGCTCTTTGGTCTTGGCCATGGTGGAGAGTTTAGAATCTGATTGATTGATTGCTTCTGTGGTCAGGTGTCTTTTATACAGGTAACGAGCTGAGATTAGGAGCACTCCCTTTAAGAGAGTGCTCCTAATCTCAGCTCGTTACCTGTATAAAAGACACCTGGGATCAAATACTTATTTCCCTCATTAACATGCAAATCAATTTATAACTTTTTTGAAATACGTTTTTCTGGATTTGTTTGTTGTTATTCTGTCTCTCACTGTTAAAATACACCTACCATTAAAATTATAGACTTATCATTTCTTTGTCAGTGGGCAAACGTACAAAATCAGCAGGGGATCAAATACTTTTTTCCCTCACTGTATATTACATGTATTTTATATATATATATATATATATATATATATATATTTGTGGTTGTGTCATGCATGGGTGACCGTGCAGGCACAATTAGCCTACATGCTTTCGTCTGCAATCAATGGCTATAATGATACGTAGGCAAACACTGACCGAATCAAGTTATCCAATTAATTTGAGATAAATAAATAATTTAATTCCTGCAGAATTCAACATGATATGACTGACTAACCTGACTTTTAGTCTGAAACCTCAAGATGTCAATCAGGCCACTCAAATTACATTGGTATGACTAATCGCAAAATATGCCCCAATAATGTTGGCCAATTATGTGGATACATTGCGTATGCTGCTGCACCAGGGAGGCCACAGACAGACGGATCCTCAGAGCCAGCATTATACCTCCAACCATTAAGAACAGGCCAAGAGAAATGTACAATGTCTGATGGAAGGAAAGGTTGAAAAATGTATGTTAGCGAATCTGCCTATTCTGAAGGATCTATGCAACAGAACAGTACATTAAAACTGGGTGTGATTCAAATCATGGTGAAAGATGACAACTTTTCATGAGTGACCAGTCAGATTTTCAACAGAGGGCAGCCATGACACACAAGAAAATCATGATCAATGGACACTACTATGGCATAGAGGCGCACTTTTACTGAAATTGCTTTTCAGAATTCTCAATAGCAAGTCAAGAAAAACAGTAAGTGTTTGCTGGAGATGTTGACTGGATATCAGGAAGCAAAAACTCTCTCCAAATGACAAGCAAGCTCAGATCACATGTGGAAAAAAATAATAATTTGAGGGATCCATGTTAGAAAATGTCTGTTTTGCCTGCTAGCAAAAAAGTCAATATTGGCAATACTGGTATCGGACCCACAAAACCTGTATCAGTCGGGCTCTAGTACTAGTAACATTTCAATTGACACTTAAGATAATGTCTGATAGCAGATGACCAGTGTACAGCACATGAGGAGCTGTAGTAAACCACACAGCGATTGCCTGGGGTTCTGTAGTGAATCAGAAAATTAACTGTAGGAGAATTCACTTTAACACTGCCTATGCATGGACAAAGAAAACAAAGCCTCTTGCCAATTATAAACTTGTATGCACCATTCAGAAAGACATGGGAAGCAACATTTGGTCAGGAAAAGCAGATATGGGATTTGTTGAATGCATTGCACAAAAAGTGCAGATTCACTTTAAAAAGAGTTAAACCTGTATATTTACATGGGGCAGTTTTGAAACTGACAAAGTTCACCCAGACATTTTGTGTTCAATGTTGAAACAAATATAATAACTAATAATAATAAACTAATGTATGTACCACTTTATAATAGCATATGTCTGTTGCATTACATGGAAATGCTTCTAATGAAAAAACTGAAGATGCTATTTGTCCAAGAAGCTTTTCAGACCACAAATAGACTGAGCACAGCACACTACCATGGCAATATGATCTTGCAAAATGTGCCATTGCACATACTTGTTGTTGTTGTTGTTGTTGATGATGATTCAGTCCTACTTGGAAGATGTGGGCATGCATGCAAATTTCTCTAGTTTTCTGTATAGGAATATCAATACTGTCATATATTAAAAACGTATTCTAAAATACCCTTGTTTTAAATACATTATTTGTATGGTTGGAAAGCCTATTTGAACTCTAAGAATTCATGACACTAGTGTCCATGTTCACATGCAGAATGATAGACTGTTTCAAGACTGAGCAAGTCATATGAATGAATGCCAGTTGAGAACCACTAACATCACTTCATGGATATTTAAAAGCTGATGCAATTAGTTGTACCACAGTCTGTTTACTCAAACGCATAACATACTGCTGTAACAAGGTTTCCATACATTTAAGGCAAGAACAATCTAACTCATGGTGCTGCATTTTACCTCATGCAATATTAACTATGGATGTGCACTACAATTATTTCAGTCATGTCAATAATGAATAGAAAATTACATGAGTAAACAATGGCATGCTAAATTATTATTTTGCCAACCTTGAACAACTGAAATTCAGTTTGCTGGAAGGCACAGTTTTGTAGCCCAGCACTGTGATTCCCATTTCTATCCTGTGGAGCACCAAACCCATACCAGCAGAGTGGAAAAACAAGACGTTTTCCTAAGAGTCTATGACTACACCCAAAACAACAACAAATGAGTATTGGAACTTAAACACATTTAATATGATTAACTATGTAAATAGCTGCATAACAATATGTAAATCTTCTGTATCTTATTAGACAGAACAACATATATAGAGGACAAAATCTCTGATATGATCTTCTATAAGAGAGCCCTTACAGAGTAAGTGCATAACTCTGGTTATATGGTGAATAGAAATAACAATACTTATTGTGTATGTATTATGATTACCAAATGTAAAAAAATACATGCCATAGAGAAACAAATGGCCATCAAATAATCAGATATAATATAAAACATATTACTGCAATAGGCCACATGAAGCCATGATGGAACAGAAATTCTGGGCATGCAGACAAAAAAAGTAATGCGCAGCAAGAGGGAAATATTAGCCTGTGTAACATTGAGTAACACTGAGTCCATCTTTCTGCTACCAGTGTTCCTAAGACATGCAGACAAGACATTACAAGAATCGGGTAATGTGAAACCCACTTCATCATGCCATGAAGTCCAAACTTAAAAGAACTGCAGACAGATATCATGCAGTTTACATGGCAGAAGAAAGACCTCTCTAACAGGCAAACAAAAACCAACTATTGTAGCTGGGTAAGTGAAATGTCAAAGTGGTTGTCTGGACCCTTTATGTTTTATACTAGCATTTAGGCTATAATGCAGTAAAGCTAACAATCTTGAAATCTTAATACTGGGTGTAGCTTAGTACTTTGCCAAACATATTCACTCCTGCCACTTGGATGACAACAAAAAACGAACGTTCTTCTAGTATTACAGTGACAACACAAGATAGAAGTTACTATGACATTGTAGGCTTTTTGAAGCGAAATACACTAGGCTACTTCTTCTATAGCATACTCCATGATAAAAGTTTGTGTCTAAAGCTTGAAGGGTATTTTTGAATATTGATCTTCCTATAATAAATATATAATTTATAATAACTGATCTCAATAAATGTTGTGTGTCCCCATGAGCATATCATGGTGTGAAATATTCTTTCATAGTCTGCATCTCAACTATGCAAGCAAATTTTACAGCTACACAAAACATGTTTTTAGGTACTTCTATATATAAAGGTTAAACATTTTAACTATCTATTTACCAAATACTAATATAATGTAAGAGCAAATGTAACTAAAAAATAAGTAGTAATCACCTTGTCATTGCATATATTCCCACATGTAAACGACTGCTATCACTGAAATATGTTACAGGGCACTAATAAGTTACCCAGTCACAACAAAACAGCCCCGTCTAAAATAATGCAATGAACAGTTCTTCACCCTGACTGCAGTTTCTCAAACTCAAGTGCTGCTTTCTGCCATTAATCAAACACTAATTCTATGATGCTAGACGTGGAAGGACTGATTCCAGAGATACTGCTTTTCTGTCAGACAGATTATTAAAGCAGATTTGGTACTACCCTTTTAGGGTTTGATGAACACACCAGTGATGGTTTATTTAGCACAGAAATAAGGTGACAAAATAGTTTACAGTGAGATTGGGAGGATCCTAGATCCCTACATTTCACTTCTGGCCAAGGACCAACACCATGACTGCACCCTGGATTTCAACACCCTGGGGATGATGTGTTGTTCCAGATGAATATTCCACATTGAATGAGCTTTGAACTGCAGTACACAGTGCAGGCATACAGTGGTCAACACAGCATCCTATGATATTATACCACCTGGTTTCAACTATAGCCCTGCTTGAAGAAAGTTTGCTGGCCTGAAAACAGGTCCCCTATGGACATGTCTAAAATGTGGTGATTTTTATGAATTGGACTAGACTGATAGTACTATAGCCAAGAAAAACCTACATAAGGATGGAGGATGATTACAAAAAAATCTGCATGTATGTAGTATGTAGTAGTATGTGATGATCTCCAGGGTCAGCCAAAAACTGTTCCAAATATTTACAAGATGACTGCAAAAGTAACACTCCCAAAGGGATATTTTATTTTTGGAGGGGGTGGGGGGGGGGCAAATCAAAGTAAAACCAGGATTCTATACTGACCGAGACAAAGGTCTTACAGACAAAGTCCTGCATTTCTCGTGTTTCACAAAAAAAGCCAAAGATGTGTATAGTGGTACATAAAATGTTCCAATGTGAAATGTTCCATAAAAAGCATTGGACCTTGCACTTATTTAAAAATATGTACAGAATGAATTTACACATTACATGATACAACTATTGACAAACAGACCTTCAAAAGTGCTGTATTACACTACCATGTGTGTGACATGATTTTGGGAACATCCTCCCACTTTGATCAACATATATTCGGGTGGGTCAGGCTACAGCACAACAAAATATCAAATCATTTTAGATAATGATGAGCATTTATATGTACATAGAAAATGGGTCATGTGCATGTTTATTGACCAGTATATGAGCAGCATTCTCGATGCATGTACATCATAGCCTCTCGCAGATCAAATCACATGCAGTAAACTGTTTAGAAGTGACAAGTCAGACAGGTTAGTAGCATTACATTTTGCATGCATAATCAATGCATAGTTCTAAATTATATCACGGTATTTCGAAATAAAATAGGGTTTTATTTATTGATGGAAGGTCTGGGAAAACAAATCTTCAATATTGGAATTGACAGCAGCTCTGAGAGGTAGCCCACTACACTATAGTGATGAGCAATTAAACTGTAGGTTTTCATTCGTTATTTTGAAACAATTCAATATGATTATAATTCAGTGGTGTCAATCGAGAAAGGTCTACAGAGGCTGAGAGAGTATTACCATGAAATGCAATGTCTAATGAAGGCCCGGACAAGCACATACATGGCAACCCAACCAAACACAAAGCTCTCTTGACAGTCTGAAAAAAGGAAACCCCAAATGCTTTGTTTTTGCTTTTTGTAATCCACGTCTATACTGTTATTTGACATTAAGTGGGACAGTATGCCGAAGGTTAACTCGGTGGCATAGCACACATCAATATCAAAACCCAGGCCTACACAAACAATCACCCCATTTTACATAACACTACAGAAAAGCGGAGCGAAAACGAGATGTCAAGACTGTAAATACATTGAAATCGCCATTTTCCAAAGAGAAAATATTTCTCGCATCCCAAATGTAACCACGTATTATGTTTAAAAACGCCAGCTTGTGCATGCATGTGTAGGCCTGCCACAACGTATACAACCAGGTCCATTTTCTAAGAAGCCATTTTCAGGAAAATTGTATTTAGTTTTTTCCCCCCGTATAATTAGCTCCCCTCCACCCTCTCCGCATTTGCAGCGGAAAGATACAGGGTGTCTAATGTTGATGCGGCTGCTGTCAAACACCTGCCAATTGCCCATTTATGTAACCTAGTGCCTTTATTTTTACGAAAGAAAAAAGTAGCCCTCCCACCCTAGCGTCTCTGCTTTTACCACGTCATTGACTCCAACACTGCGGAAATAAGACAGAGACGTACATGCCTTTTTCTTTTCCTACACCGTCACACAGTCTGCTTACCCGTGTCTCCGATAATGATGTATTTGAAGAGATAAGCGTACGCCATAGCCGCTGTGATGCTGCTTCTAGCTGTTTTGCTCTTTTTTCACTCTCCCCGTTTCTTGTATAGCTATGAAAAATGCCTGTATTGTGAGTCGCCCTCCGCTTTGCCAGTCTCTTTCTCTCCCCGACGAGAAGGAACAATAAACACCTCCGAGCTCCGGCTGCACACGTCACACGTCACACGTCACACGTCCCGCCTTCGCCACGCACGCACACCGCGCTCCTTCTCCGGGACCCGGAAGTGCTGACATTTCATTCTGCCAGGACCCGTATGCTGGGCTGGCGCTACCCGTGACACATGCTCTTAGCTGTCAGCTGTTAGCAGAACTGTCTCGGATTCAATGCATCTATTCCGTTATAGATGTGTCTTCACTTTTTGAGAACTCTCTTAAATTCACATATTTCACTTATGTATTTTATGCACACATAGAAATTAGGTATTTAAACCTCACACGTTTACTGTTACATTCTCTAAATAGTTTCCAATCATTGACCAGATATCCCAGAACATTTGTCTCCAGAGGGAGGAGGGTAAACTTGAATTTCCTGTCTCCCAGGAATGGTTAATCTTACTGGATCTGTATACATTGTGCTCCTCCCTGTATGATATTATTACTCAATTTCTTAGCAGACTTATCCAGGGTGACTTACAATTATTACAAGATACCACATTGTTTTTTATATTTATCCCATGGTGCATTTACTAGAGCAATCTATGTAAAGTACCTTGCCCAGAGGTACAACAGTAATGTCCCCCCCCAGGACTGAACCCACAACCTCTAGAGCTAGAGAGGGTCTAGAGCCCTAAACACTACTCCACACTACTGCCCTAGTAGTAAGCACCCTTGTGTAATGAACTGATGGGATAATCAAGGACTGCAGAATTTCAGGTTTTGCTGCAGATACAAAGGTTCTCCATTGACACCACCAGCCTGTAGAAGTGCCTGACCTCAGGCAGCTCACAGAGGGTTTCCACACAGCAAGCACGCCACACATATTCCAATACACTTCCACATACTTTCCACTGTAAAACAATGATAACAGTGAACAACAGATTCCTTTTCACATATTTATAGTATTATTCCTGTGTGATATTGTTCACTCCAATGCTTACTGTATATTATAGTTACTGAGAAGACTTCCTATTTTTATGATTTCCAATTAAATCCAGACTCAGGATGGACATCAAAAGTCCAATCCACTCAGTAGCTCACTGGATTATACCCCATGCACCAGCCCCATTCAAGTTCTCCCAACTTTGGCACCCTTTATCTATTAATTGTCCAATGGTTTCATGGAATATGCCTTTTTACTCCATTTCTCTTGGAGTGGCCCCTTAAGACCTGCAGTTTTGCAGTGCCCTTCCTCCTAGGTCAATGGATGGGGATCAGCAGTATCCATTAGGTGCCTTATGAGCATTTACTCTTGTCTATGAACTAATTTCTCATGAGGGCTTTGTGTGCTGCAGCTTATATTTGAATTTTTTGCAGCTGCTGCAATATTCTCCCTTTTAACTTCTCATTCACTGGGGAAAATGTACTAGTGCAGCAGACAAGATCACACAGGGAGTTCTCAGGAAGGACTCCATTAGCTGAAGCAATGCCTGTTTGTGCATAGTTCTCTCCTTTCTGCTCGAAACACTGTTTAGGTGAGTACATAATATAACCTAGAATATAACTTATGAATATCATCCAAATTTATAAATCAACATATATCTATTCAAACCATCAATTAAGTGTATTTTAAATATATTATATAATTTTATTAAATGTGTTACATCCTATTATAATTACCAGAATTACAGTACTGTACAGTACAGCAGTCTCCAGCCCTGATTTTGGAGAACTGCCGTACAGTACACAGAGAGAGAGAGACATGGGTAGCAATACATATACAAATGTATTTGTATATTTTATAGACACACACATCAAATTCCAAATGCTATTAACATTGTAATTGTAAAGTTTGTGATTTTCCAACTATCCCCTTGAATGGAATCCAAAAAATCCTGACACTTCTTGACATCTATGGAACATATGGAATATCAAATTACATTACAGTTAAAAATGGCTGGATTGATCAATTACTTGGGAATTGTAAATTATCTCAGGTGTAAACAATCGCTTTCAAAATCACACACCAAGTAAAGTGGCCTCCACCTGTGTTAAATTGTAGCAAATCACACAGAAACGTGGAGCCTGGGGGGGGGGGACAGTGGCTGAACCAAACAAAGGGACACTTCGGTCTAAGGGGGGTGGGTGTGTGCTGACAAAGTGCATTCCCGGAGGGGGGCAGTGGGTTTAGGTGACAAATGGGGCACTTCGGAAAAAAAAGGGCAGGGAAATGAAAAGGTGCAACCCCTGAAGCACCCCCCTAACACCCATCCACCCCCCCACAAGCAAACACTATACAGAGCATCACCTAGAGAACACTATCCCTTCTGTGAAGCATGGTGGTGGCAGCATTTTGTTATGGAGATGCTTCTCATCGGCAGGGACTAGGGCGCTTGTCAGGACAGAAGGGAAAATGAATGGACCAAAGTATGTGTCATGTAGGATGCCAGGGCCAGACCTTAATTATTTGATTTGATTTCATATTCTACACTTTATTGGTTTTACTGTGAAATATGTTTGTTTATTGATTGGGGTGGTTATAATATTTCCTTTTGTGTTTTGATTAATTGCAGGTGATTCTTTTGTTCTGAGCTTTCAGACAGGATTCGACACTCCTGCACTAATTCGGGCATCGCCCTACTCCCTGCCAGCAGCTCTCTCCAACACCTGGCTCCGCCCCCCCCTCCAGCATTATGCCTGTGTAAGAGCAGGGCTACAGAGCAGAGGAGGAGCACAAAAGTAACTAAGTACAGTGTAAAGAAGTCCCTGAATGACGTGTTGGTGGTGGCTCGCCCGGGTGAGTGTGTGACCAGGCTACAGATAGATGAGACAGCAGGGATATGGAGTGGTAGAGGAGAGAAGGGGAGAGAGGCCCGGCTCTGCACCTGTGGCAAGGAGGGTGGAAGATGAGGAGATGATGGATTGTTACTTCAGACTTTGTGCTCCATATTTTTTATTGCGGTTTTTACTCTGTGCTTAGAAAATTAAACATAATATGTTTATAATGTAATGTTATGTTTACCTTACCTGCTTGTACGTGATTTGGGATTTAAAATGAAACTGCATAAGTTTGAGTGACCGTGAGGCTCCCCTCCTCACTTAAATAATGGGGGTTGCGTAGTCGGTGTGAGATCAGTTACTGATGTGGGTAGTGGGTTTCCCCTGTGTCACCTGGAACCCCCTCTTCCCAAAGAAAGCTGAAACTGGGACAGAAGTTCACCTTTCAGCCTGACAACAACCAAAGCACACAGCCACCAAACCTACATTGGAGTGGCTAAGGAACTAAAAGGTAAATGTCCTTGACCCTGTTTTGTTATCATTGACCTTTTGCTATATTGCGCACTATACTTTCAGATTTTCTCAGCTTTAATGTTATTTAGATAGTGTATTTCTAGTCTTTCAGTCAAGCTCAGATGTACTTCTTCGATACCCAGTTAAGTTGGAATAATTTACCAAGTATGCCTTTTGATTCAGGCCAATCTAATGTTCTAAATTATGCTCTTATGTCCACTCCAAAATACCCTTTCTGTCAAATTAAAACCCATTGTGGTGTGCAAATATCACAGGTCCCCTAATGTACCAACTACGCCACCCCACATGTTTTTTTCAGGATGGGGAGCCTCATTGTCACGCTTACATTTCACCACTCCATGTATGGGTTCTTAGATCTTAGGACACACACCAGACAGACTCAAGGAATACAAATAAATTATGTTTATTAATTACAAGCAGTTTCTAAAACCTACAATAAATAACCATAAAGCAGTCAGTAGCAGCAAATGCAAAACTAAAGGAGTGCATATAAGAGTCTCATGACAGGCAGTCCATTATTAGCAGTAATAACAGAGCTTTTGGAGGTGACAACTACTTGCTGTGAGGCCTCCACCATCCCAGCCCCAGGTAGAAATCTGCTGGTCGCCTCTCCTTCCATGCTGCTGCTCAGACTGGTGCCCGGTCACACACTCTATGTCCTGCAGTGTCATCCTCCTCTCATTCTCTGTTCCATGCCCCTTTTCCATTGGCACTTCTGACCCGACCTGGAACCAAGCTGGGACCTATCTGTTTTTTTTCCCACTGCAATACCTGAGCTGAGGTAAAGGACGTCACACACTGTGAACGTTTGCCTGATGCTGAAAGATAGGTGGATTTTTCAGATGACAACAATGGAGGATCTTGAGTGTGGTTGTTCCCATATTTTTTTTTTTTTTACTAAATGGAAATGAAAACCAACTGGCCTTGCTACCAAACTGTAATACTGAAACTGCAAATATATAAATTTAAACTTTATTTAAAATTCTCAGATTAAGTGCAACAAATAGAACATGTGTGCTTTTCTAATCTATTGTAATTATCTTATTCCAGGTCTGAAGGGAATGTCCTACTCAGAGATTGAGGGAACTGAACCTTTTCACTCTGGAACAGACGTGGGGACTTGATTCAAGTCTTCAAGATCATGTAAGGCATCGACCACATCAAACCAGAGGAGCTTTTCCAGATCAGCAGGGACACACGCACCCGGGGACAGAAATGGAAATTGGGCTTCAAGGCATTCAAGACAGAAAACAGGAGACACTTCTTCACACAGAGAGTCACAATCTGGAACAAACTCCCCAGCGATGTTGTTGAAGCTGAAAATTTGGGAACATTCAAAAATAGACTGGATAGGATCCTTGGATCACTCAGTTACTAATGGACACCAAACGAGCCCGATGGGTTGAATTACCTCCTCTCATTTTTAAACTCATGTTCTTATGTTCTTATATGAAAGCCCATAACAATTTCATGTAACTTATATTTGTTAAGGTTTCGTATTGGTAGTCCCCATACCCTGATAATATGGAATATTCCAGCATGCACTTAAACAGTAAAATTACATTATTATGTATATTATGTATATATGTATATATTATGTAAATCTATACATCACATAGCTTTTAACATAGTAAAAAAATACAGGTTGAATCTCATTAAAACAAATCTCACAATAAGTAATATGTCCAAGTAAAGCTATAAGCTTTTACCATTATAAATAAACAAACATCTATTATTAGCGGCTAGAGAACAAGTTAAAAAAGTTATCAGATGTTAGAGGTTAAAGACCTAATTTACAGATGAAGAAGGACTATTGCTTGAAATGATCTGTAGTAAATTCTTTTATTTAACATTTTTGTGTAGATCAATCCTCCAGCTTGGCTCCAACAGGCCTTCTGACACCCACAACTAACTGTTGTCCACTCACACTCTCTCCCTGGCAGCCCTCACCCTGCACCTGCTCTCTGCTCTGTATTTTTTTTTCTTGTTGCCAATGCTCTGGTGAAAACAAACAACTGCACTCTGTGCTGCTCACTTGTCCTTATGCTCTCCCCAGCAACCTGCTTTTCAGACCCAGCTCTATCAGGGGAAATTAAAAACAGGTGTGCATCATCACCCATGGGGGATTAATACAAAAAGCATGCAGGGGGTTAACCAATTAACACAACAAACACAAAAGAAAACATACGAAAAAAAGAAAGAAAGAAATTACAAATACTTAATAAACTCAATCAACATTAATGAACCCCTGTCACTATCCATAAACACAAACTTTACTACTACAATTACTGTATAATCAACTACCTGGACAGCACTCAGTGAGTTAATGGTTCCATAATTAACCATGGTTAAGTAGCATCTTGTTATCTGAGCACTAAAACATAACATAATAATATGTATTAGTAACAAAAAAATATTTAACTATGTAAATTCAAGATACATAAGCCTGTACAATTTCTGCACCACACCCCCCAATTTTGTTTTGGATATTTGCAGGGGTGTAAAGAAATGAAGTAGAAATACTTCGTTCCTGTACTTAAAGGTAGGGTGTGCAATCTTTTCCAGATTTTTTTTTGTTATACTGTTAAACTATAAACCCAGTGTTCTGCAACATAGTGCAATAATTACATTATAACAAATGTGATCACTACAGGGGTACATATTTTATATTGTTTATTTTGTTTCGTGTATTATTATACAACTGTTTGGGATATATGTATATGTGTGTGTGTATGAACAGTGAGTTTGCTAAGAAACCTCCAAATTATTTACATAAATCCCCCAATGTTACCCTTTGTTAATACTGAATACACATGAAAGTAATATCGAGATATGAGTCTAATAACATTTCTTTTTGACAGACTTTGTTTTCAAGATAAAATCGAGGAACCGTACAAATACCTTGATAATTTATGGAAAATAAAATGTTGGATTAAAACATCAAATGAATCTCTTGTGTGCCCCCTTCATAAGGCTCACACACAAACACTTTCACTTTGTTACTAAAATCACAATGTACTTTTACTTTTGGTACTTGTGTACTCTTAAAAGTAGCTACATTTTTACTTTTACTCAAGTACTGTTTGAATGGTAGACTTTTTACTTTTACTGGAGTAAGTTTTTGATAGAATATTTTTACTTTTACTCAAGTATGACTTCCGAATATTTTTTACACCTCTGCATATTTGCAAACTCATCAGCTCATAGTGTGAAAGTGGCAACAGCCCCTCTGCCTTTCAAATCTACATTAAGCTTTGTTACATTTCATTCCAAACGTATTATTTTACAAATCCAAAAATATTATTTTATCTCTTGTTTCTACAATATTGCTGCATATTTACATTTGCAGCAGTAAACTTTCACTTACACTCAGAACATTTTGAGCACATTTTGTTCTGCAGAAACTCACAACCTAGGCCACCTAATCACAAATTACAATTACAGTATGTGTTTATTTTTTGTTTGAGACAGGACAATCCAATACAAACCAAATATCAATTAATGTATTTGTCACTTGTAATTGGTTAGAAACTCACAATGTTTGTGGGATGTAGTCAAAGGTCATGTAATTAATTATATGAGAAAATGCTTGGATATTTATTTGGAATAGTGATGATGTTTTTATTATTATTATCATTACCTGATTTCTTAGCAGAAGCCCTTATCCAGGGTGATTTACAATTGTTTCAAGATATCACATTATTACTTTTTTACATTTACCCATTTATACAGCTGGGCATTTACTGGAGCAATCTAGGTAAAGTACAAGGGTACAACAGCAGTGCCCCCACCAGGGATTGCTCCAGAGTCCAGAGCCCTAACCACTAATCCACAGTACTGCCCTATAGGTGCCACTAGATGGCAGAAATATACCACAGCATAGGCTTAAATCATTCAGTGGCACATCCTAGTTTGACATGTTTAACTCAATATATTTTTGTTTATGTATATTCTGGTTAGGAATACCTAATGTTATATAGTTGAATTGCGGAAAATCACACTTTATTTTGTTAGATATTTTAACAAACTAGCAACATTCTTGATAATCAATCACAAAATCACATTGAAAGCAATGGTGCAACAATAGATACAGAATCCCGCTCAGCGCATTCTGTCATTGTATATTCGATAAGCCAATCAGCAGTAATCAGCCCTTCTTTCAATTAATAACGGTCAAATGCACTACGTCTCCCTGTAAGTAATGCTTATTCTCTCCGTATTGCTGTATTGCATGATTGCAATTCTAACAGTGCTATAATTTGATTCCCCGTAAAAAATCAACAACTATATAATTAAGTAATCAATACTAGTCGTAATATAACTTTTACAACTTTGTTCAGTCAATGACCATGGTTATGCCTGCTTGGCTTTGGCCAGTACGTTCTGCAGTAATGATCACGTGTTTTGCCAGGTTAACATATTTTATTCTCCAAACTAATTACAAGAATCTGAACACTGAAAATGTTACAATTCTACTTGGTTAAATTGTTATGATGGAATTTCATTGGGAGAAAATGGCAAAAAAGACAATTCCTGCAAACTAGCAAACAAAGCAAAATGAATGTGAAATTTACAACTGAATATCTTTGATGAAAGTTATCAACTTAATTTCTCTTTATAGGACAGTTCTAGTTGACTTATATTAAAAAATAGATGTATTAATCAAGTGACCTAAAGGACTTATCCTAAGGGCACAAGCAAACTGCATACACTGACACTGAATTTGTATTATTATTTAACCTCATATCCTTGCCTGCATTATAAATAGTGTACTGGTATATATATATATATATATATATATATATATATATATATATATATATATATATATATATATATATATATATATATATATATATATATTCTCAAATTAAATGAGCTAAGTGTGACAATCGATTTATGTTCCACTTACATATATGTATCATAATTTAATCTATAGTTGAAAATTGTTCTGTTAAACCTTGATCTGTTTTATTTTACAGCATTGCCATTACTTCTCAATTAATTGCCTTCATGGTATGTTCATGAAATAAACCTTTACAAACTGACTGTATAGACTCATGAAAACCTTATGTATCCAAATTTAATTGTTTGACTAAATGTTTCCTCATTTAATACTAACATAATAATTTTGATAGCTGTAAAGGCTGACTGCTGTGATGCTCAAAGTCACACATTACACTTCCTTTGTAGAGAAATAATACTGCTTCATTCCATGTGTAGCATAGTTTCTGTTGCACAAATATTCTTGATTTGATTTGATTACAGTTCAGGCACATTGAGTTTGTGAGCCTCTTTTCCTGGCCTTGCAAGAGTGTACAGACCCAGTCTTTTCAACTGGAAGCAAGGAGTAGCAGAGAATCATCAATCTAAAGGATGTGACCCAGATGTTCTATACCCATTCAGGATACTTTTGTGATCAGTAGTCTGTGTACATGGACATGTGAAATCACTGACTGTCCAGCCAACAAATTCATTAAATACTATTCATACAGCTACCAAGCATTTTCAAATTTTGAAACTAGAAAAGACAGTGTGAAAAAATAACACCACCATCTTGCTCTAGAATTAAATGTTCATCACAGGAAATAGGTTGCATTTAAACATTATATAAACTGTACAATATTTTGTATTAATTGGACTGGGACACATCTAATATTCAGCGCACAAAGCAAAAGTAGGCCTAGTTGCAGATATTGCAATACATTAATTTTGTCCTCAGGCATTTGTAAATGGTTGTTGAAAACAGCACTTGAACCGTGAACATTTTACTGTCAGTTCAAAATCAAAGTCTTCTAAAACAGACATGTTTATTGAACAGATTCATATCAATAATTGAGCAACCCCTGCTTCTCAATGTAAAGTTAACTTAAACTTTCCTTAAAGCTTAGTTTAAAGTCCCTCTCCCCCTCCTACACATATACATACACTGATCAGCCATAACATTACGAGCACTGACAGGTGAAGTGAATAACACTGATAATCTCGTTATCATGGCACCTGTCAGTGGGTGGGATATATTAGGCAGCAAGTGAACATTTTGTCCTCAAAGTTGATGTGTTAGAAGCAGGAAAAATGGGCAGCGTAAGGATCTGAGCGACTTTGACAAGGGCCAAATTGTGATGGCTAGACGACTGGGTCAGAGCATCTCCAAAACTGCAGCTCCTGTGGGGTGTTCCCAGTCTGCAGTGGTCAGTACCTATCAAAAGTGGTCCAAGGAAGGAAAAGCGGTGAACCGGCGACAGGGTCATGTGCGGCCAAGACTCATTGATGCACGTGGGGAGCGAAGGCTGGCCTGTGTGGTCTGATCCAACAGACGAGCTACTGTAGCTCAAATTGCTGAAAAAGTGAATGCTGGTTCTGATAGAAAGGTGTCAGAACACACAGTGCATCGCAGTTTGTTGCGTATGGGGCTGCGTAGCCGCAGACCAGTCAGGGTGCCCATGCTGACCCCTGTCCACTGCCGAAAGTGCCTACAATGGGCACGTGAGCATCAGAACTGGACCACGGAGCAATGGAAGAAGGTGGCCTGGTCTGATGAATCACGAGTTCAAGGTGTTGACTTGGCCTCCAAATTCCCCAGATCTCAATCCAATCGAGCATCTGTGGGATGTGCTGGACAAACAAGTCCGATCCATGGAGGCCCCACCTCGCAACTTACAGGACTTAAAGGATCTGCTGCTAATGTCTTGGTGCCAGATACCACAGCACACCTTCAGAGGTCTAGTGGAGTCCATGCCTCGACGGGTCAGGGCTGTTTTGGCAGCAAAAGGAGGACCTACACAATATAATGCATGTGGTCATAATGTTATGGCTGACTTGTTCCCCCAGATATATTGTAAGATTACAGTAAAAAGATAGGATAGTATATCATTTGTAATGAACACTTATGTTACTCTAATACATAAATAGATATATCTACACATAGAGGCCTTTTTCCTATAGACATTTTACATACACCATGGGTCAGCTAGTGGCTCAGATATTGTTTTCTGTAAGTTTTCTTGCATTGCTAAACAATGCTGGAACTGCTACTTGTGCCATCTAGTGTGTGGATGCTGTCAAATTTACTTCAGTGGCTTGAGAGGTTCTTACTATCATTTTCTATTTTCTTATGGGTTGCACTGCTACACATAGATATATTAATGTATACATATATATTTACACACACATATATAGAAGCTTTTTAAAATTATGTAGTGTCATTAAAATCCAGATTTAGAATGTAATCATATTTTTCATCAAACACAACAGTCAGATAATTAACACTATGTCTGAAATATTACTACCTGTTTAACAGTGCCAAATCTGATGTAAAGGTGCCGTTTGTAATGTGATTGTGCTCCCCAATAAAGACAAACGTTCTGGGTTGAGAACTGCAGAATAGGTAGGTGTTGGTTTAAGTTACTTACCACTTGGTAAGTGGTAAGAAGCAGATACAAAAATGAAAGTAAGGTATGGATAACATCATTTATATAAATGTAGTGTATCACAAAAGTATATTAATAGGCTTCATGGGAGGACTATAGAGTACTACAGAGTGTAAAGGTTGTGCCATTTTAAAGCACATTGTTTTAATATCATTCCTATTTTTAGTAAGCAGAGAATCTAGAACAATGTGACCTAATTAAAAATATTTCAGCAGAGATTAAGCGTTCTTTATTCTGCTTTCCTGTTTAATTTTAGAGATAATAGGTCAAAAATGGTAAATCTTAATTTTCTCACTCCAGGGTTTTATTAATAGCTCATTGAACATGTGATATAAGAGTTTTACTAATCACATTTGTTTTTACACTAATTTGACTTGACTTGAAAGAAGTTATATTTTTATTTATTTATTTATTTATTTATTATATTTTTACTTTAATTATTACTTTATTTCATCAATGTTCCTGGTTCAGGTTTTATTGTGACTGATTTATTAGTATTATGATTATAATGATGACAATTGTCAGCAAATTAGACTCATCTTGTTTTGTTTTGTGCCACAAGTCCAGGGTGTTACTAATACTGCATTGCCAGGTTTTTCCAGGAAGACAAAGTCATCTTCAAAGTGACCTCAATCCTTCTACTGATATAGGAGAGAGATTGTAGGGTGATGTGTGCACCTGTCTATCTTAAGACACAAAGGCAGGCCAATAACAAACTGAGCTTATATTTCAAAAGCTGGGCTACTGTCAATGATTGCATTCAGGGGCAGAATAAGACATCTGGGTAGATGGCAAAGGATGCTCATTGATTTTCAACCTTTATTTTTATGATTTTTGTTCTATACATTACAGAAAACACTGTGGACTGGTGGACAAAAACCTGTGCTGAATACTGCAGTCATCACACGAATAATGATTCAGAACAGTGTGTATCAGGTCAGAGAAAATAGGCATTGATTTTTCATACAGTAATGAATGTGTTAAATGTACTGTGATTTGAAACAATTTATAACAGGGTTTCTGCCAAACTAGAATGATGGTATCTATTTGTATTTTAATTACATTAAATCATTAATTTAGAACAAGTATAAGGTAAAAGTAAGAGTAAAATATTGACACCCATTCACTGCAGATAGGTCTTACTTACTGAAGTTGATACCTTTTTTTTTTCCACACATTTGATAAATTAAAAAGAGACTATAATGACTTGGAGATTTAATCAGTGTTATCTGTATATGTGTATCATGATATAATAATAATAATAATAATAATAATAATAATAATAATAATAATAATAATAATAATAATAATAATACGTCTTCTGTGTTTCCTGAATTGTAGCAATAAAGTAATGTGAAGATCCTGTTGTTCTATTAGAATATAAAAGAAGTATACATGTTCATTTTATTTAATTTAAAATTGTAATAATAACAACAACAACAACAATAATAATAAGAATAAGAATATTATGCTTCACTGACATTAGACAAGAAAAAAGGTAAAAAAAAACTTTCCTTCCAAGCTTCTTTTTGAAAGCAGGCTTCAAAAGGCCTAGTCAGTAAACATTTCCTGCCAGCGCGTGCACTATTTAGATCTTCCTGCCAACATAAATTACATTTACAAGACTGTTGTTAATAGGTTGTGTTATGCAAGAGAAAGTAGGATGTGAACTAAGCCAAAGAGTAACTTTAAATTATTACTATTTTGACACAAGTAGACTATTGTCTTGACCAATGAGAAGGCACTTCCCACAGTGGCCTCTAGTGGCAATTTGCAGGATACGACCTCAGCTGCAGTTTTAAACACTGCTAAACACTGCACAGGTTAAGTGCTTTGTCTTCAACCTCCAGAGTGGAGCCTGTGCTGCAGCCTTGACTCAAAGTTTGCTCACTAAGAGAGAGAGAGAGAGAGAGAGAGAGAGAGAGAGAGGATTCCTGTTACATTGCCAGCAACTTTGCATTCTCTCCTAATTCTCTGCACTGAAGAACATCTGCACTGATCGCTAGTAGTTTACCTGTACCGAAGGCAGAGAACACTAGCTCATATATTGGTAGATCATCTGTGTAAAACGTAATTGTACATAACTGCAATACAGGCATTGGTACAGAGTCTCTGCTTATCTCTAGTTACTTTAAAACTGGTTCAAAGCGTCTTGAAGTTCAGACTTCAGAGGTCATCTGAAACATCTGTTCTACATGGCTGACAATATGATTGAAGAATCTGATTACTATCCTGATAAGGATGATTTGGAGTGGGGATATGAAGAAGGTAAGTTTGTGTTCTTTCTATCTTTTACGGCTACTTTAAAAATATGATAGAGTGGACTTGTCTCTTTTAAAAAGTGACTTAACCACAAGAGTCACACCCACTAATTTGTTTGCCATTGAATTACAGAGTTTTGCTTTCCATCCTGTTTTGAATGTTAAAGTAATGCCACCAACATATTTCAATAAGAACCTGCTCTTTCCTTACACAAAGCACAGTGTTCTATTAATAGTACACCCATATGTGAACTGTCTGATAAAGTGTTCAGTCTAATAGTTTGGCATCCACAATATAGCAAAGAGTTTGAGACGGATAAGTTTATTTGCTTTTCTTTTATGTACTACAGCCTGTTCAATTGCCTCTGAAACAAAAGTGCACACAAGGCTAAGTGCATAGAACATATTCATATATCTAACATGTCTTCCTCTGAATGCAATTTAAAAGAAAATCAGACATTTGCTGTGTGTGGGCAAGGTCATGGTTAGTTTGGAAGTGAAAGTTTTCAATCGGTTTAAAACTTAACAGTTTACTGTTCTGCTTTGTTGAACTTTAATTTTATCCATTAGAGAATTCTTAGCATGAAATAGTTTTATTAGAATCACTGTGAAATGTTCTAATAAATGTATTGAGTGTTGCTGAATGTAAAGATATGTTTTTAAGTTGAGGATTTAAATATTTCACAAACGATAATACTTGACTGGCTTTTATGAATTTATTTACTTATTTCTTCTACCTAATGGAAGGCTGGCGTTTTGGTAACTGGGCACTACTCAAATAAATTCTGCAAATGACATAACCACTCTGTCTCAATGGACCTTTGATAAAATGTATTGTTATTTAAATAAATTATAATTGTTTCAATGTTAGGTTGAGATCCCACTAATTTCCACTAAAACAATATATAAAATGGCACACAAGACTGCAAAAAATTTAAATCTGTTTAAATAAATAATCTTTCAGTTGATATGGATATTGTTTTTACTTTTTGTATTTATTAGGAGAAACATACCATTTCTACAATTTAATTAAAGTTACTCTATTTTTACTTATAAGACCAGTTTCATTATTGTATCTGCAAACAGACTAAAGAGCTGCAATGTACTGACATGCTGTCAGAATCAATCCCAAAGAAAGGTCTATTTTTAAAGCATGATTTTATCTCTTTATTACTTCCACTATGTTGTATCCTTAAGCTATATCCTTAATATATACTGTATAAAATACATTTCCTGCCATTGATCCTTACTAATAACACACATACAGGGGTATTAGAAATCAATACCAAATGTGACACCTGACAGGCATTAGCTGAATCAGGGTAATGAATGAATACCTGGGGTATATTGTTAAACTCCTGGACTAGAAGACAATGCCAAAGATCATGTGGTGGTGAATGACATTGTGTTCACTTCCAGTTTCCTCCAAAATCCCGTCAATGATTCCCTTTGTCTTTGTAAAATATCAAAATTCCAGCTCATGAACTTCTGTATTTGCTTAAGCCCACCTGCTCTGCAATACCCAGAGAGACACAAAGAATGGAGGTAGTTGGATTGATTGATTAAGGGCATCAAACAATATAATGTATACGTGTATTAGAATTTTCCAGATAGTTTGCACCTACCTTATAGTGCTTGAAAAGAGATTACCTTCTGCACAGCTAATGTTCAAATCTGTGTAGTGTTTTTAGAACAGATCTAGTGTTTTCTGGTAAAATCTTGCATATTAATGAACTGTTGAGTTGGTGCTGCATCAGCACTGATTTTAGACATCAATAGGTTCCTCAAATGTCCTTGACTGTCGCTTATGTCATTCTCTGTGCTGAATAGAAACTGATTGAAGAAAACTTTTAACTGAGACAAGGTTGTTTCACCAATCACTCTTTGTTATCGTTGTTATTCTGTCCTCTTCACATGACTGTACATATGGAACCTTGTGCTTTACAGTGAAGGAGCAAGTGGAGCCAAAATGTCAGGAAAAGGTTTTATTTCCTGCCAGCAAGATAAGGATTGACAGGAACAAAAAAAAATGAAAAAGTGCTTCCATTGCAGTGCTATCTAAGCTTTGTACTCATATAGGTGTTTAGACAAAGGCAGAAGCTGAGACAAAAGCAATGGAAATAGATACACAGATAGGTTAATTATAAAAGGGTACCACTAGGGGCAATAGAGAGAAGAAATAATACACATGCAAACTATAAATTAAAGACTGAAGAATACTAGTTAATAAATTGATGACAACATGATGCTACTTTTTCTAGGATGCCTTGTCATTCAGCAAAACTGACACACAGTTTACTAATTTTCCAAATGCACCAGCAGTAATTGATATATCTGTATTAAATGAAGATTTGGAGGTTTAGACCATTAGACAATTTTGTATTAGAAAGGTCATAGATACAGCTGAAGGAAATAATGGGAATAGTTACCATTTAAGATGTTTAGAGAGCATTATTTTAATTAATTTAGATAATGTTTTGTATTTAAATGAAGTTGGAAAACAAAATATGTCAACATAGGCTTAGGTTTGATTTAATACTGACATAACTAAACTGCATGTACATTTTTGTGGGCCTTATGTAATTTATGAAACAAGAATTTCCTTCCTTGTTAGAATATAATTAATATATAGATGCCTTTGAAGTTAGATTCAATGGTTTGATCAAAAGAATGACAACATATCTTTATTCAGCAGCTTATAGCAGTTTGCTATCAGTTGTCAAAGCATTAGTTGTGTAACACAGGTTGGTCTTTGGCTGTGCTTATGAAGATACCAGGTATCACTACCATTGTCACATGACTTTGTGAAAATATAAAATACAGAGAAGAAATATGTGTATGTGTTTGTGGTTTCCTCTGTACATTTTTGTCATAGAAAACAGTCAATTTAATATGGAAACCAAACAGATTTCAGATTAAAAACAAATGGAAAAATAGATGTAAAGAAATATTGTGTATGTGTATGTGTTTGTTTTACAGAAAGAGAGAGAGAGAGGGAATTTGAAAGCATCATTGTATGGGAAGCAAATTTCAGTGTAGCCCACAATGAATATAAATAGAGTACATTTGTATTTACCTATGCTGCTTTAGGCTTGAGAGTGCTGTGTAATTAACTTTTAGAAACCAGGCGTCAGTCTAAAAGTTGAACAATACTGTGTGTGTGAGGTGTTCATTTGCTCTTGAAAAGACACACACATCTCAGTATTGTATCTCTCAGAGCAAAAGTAACTCCGAAAATCAACGAGGGGGGTGGGGGGTTAAAGCGCATTGGAAAAAACTACAAAAGGAGAGGATTTATCTTCCCATCAAAGTGTTTGTTTAATATGGGATTGTTTACTTGCACAATCCCCATCCGTGACATACTGCAACACTTATCGTTATGCAGGGAAACTAGTATAATTGCTGTAGCATAGGAGTCAGACCGTGAAACTCAGCTGTCTTCTCAATAATGACTTGAGTTGCCCTGGGAAAGACAAAACCGGTTCTTTTGTAGTTTTTCAGCTATCCCGGAAGTTTTGAAAAGACACATCCTGAAACACTGAATAAGCATACATGCTAGATTTTGACATCCGCTATTATTTGGTAAGCTTTCAATTTAAATATATTAAAAGTAGCTTATATACTAGAATCAAACTGGAAGAATGGTATTCTACACTATAGCAACACATAAAGACATAAAACTGTGATCTCAGGTTTAGTAGTTGCCACAACTGTTTCTTTATTATTTTTCCACAGTGTGTGAACTGTTGTCCTCCACAAATCATAGCTGCACATTGGCAGAATTCAATGACCTGGAGCAGCAATGGCTATTGTCTTTGTGAGATATTTTCTCAATTATGCATTGTGGCGTAACAGGTCATTTTTGACTTGGGGCTGAAGTTGTGCTTACTTTGGACAAAATGTTCTTTATTATTATAAAAAGTAAGCATCAGAAACAAAAAGTATTTTTAACTTATTCTTAAGTTAACAAGAGCCAGATATCTATACTGACTGGAGTACAATCAGATACACTACTCACTAAACCATTGTATGTGAAATGCTAGACTCAAGGAAGATCAATAGAATAGAATTCCATGTTGCACATTTGTGTTTCTGGTTCTGTGCTTTTCAAATTGCTTGCCAGTAGTCAGAGCGGACAAACATTGATTGGCCAGTTTGAAACATTTTCATAACCGCCTATGCTTGCACAGCACTGAATACATTTTATGTAATTATTGGTATAGGAAATGGTATTATCCAAACTTGAGATAAATACTTATATTAAGACCGCCTTAGTTTGTGGTCAATATTATAGGGGTGTTACACTGAATTTTAGTTTGTATTTCAGTTGTATTTATTTATTTAGTTGACTACATGTACTTAAAGCTTTGCTGTTTACACAATAGAAACCGTATCTGATTCCATGTGTTGTCATTTGTAATATTTTTCATTTCCTTATCTTATTTCCATTGAATTGCACCCATTTTAGGACATCTCACCATCGACTTAATAGATAGAACTCTTTTTAAATGTCTGCCATTCTGTGCTGTTATTATTAGGTGTAGAATGGGGTCTGTTGTTCCCTGAAGCAAATGGAGAATATCAGTCTCCCATAAACCTCAACTCCAGGGAGGCCAGGTATGACCCCAAACTCCTGGAAACCCGCCTGAACTCAAACTACGTGGTTTGCCGTGACTGCGAAGTCATTAATGACGGGCACACTGTACGGATACTGCTAAGGTCAAAATCAGGTAAGCTGCATTTTTGTGAATGTAATCACTTTGACATGAACTAAACCATTTCCCTTTAAAAATAATAAAGCCATTAGGGCAGAAAGGATGTCTGTATTAGTCTGTTAATTTAGCAGAGCCCTGCAGAAGGATATATAAAAACAGTCGGGTTGAATTGAGCTCCAGTCAGTCTGATACTGAAACACAGAGCCGACAAGTCATGGCTAGAAATTTTAACCAATGCATACACTCAGTGGTGGCAGATTG